>NW_024426552.1:794083-833893 GCF_017311325.1 Ursus maritimus
GGGCCGGGTCGGGCCGGGGGGGGGGGGGCACACCCCAAGGCCCTTGTGGGAAGACCTGGACTTGGACCACAGAGGTGCCCCCTGGACACCAGGGGGCCTGGAGACGGTGGGACGCCAGCCACAGGTAGGTGGCGCCCTGTCCCGGCTTCTGCCACAGGCTTTCGACTCCCAGATCCACCCTCTGTCCCCAAGGCACGCTTCTCTTACTTTGGAAGGGAGATACGAGCAACTCACCACCACTGGCCAGAGGGGAGACTGCTCTGGAGAATGCCAGTGAATCATGCTCACTGGAGCCTCACACCCGGGAAGGACAGGCCACAGGGCAGTGGGGCAGTGGGGGCAGGGCTGCCCTGGTGACCAGCTGGGGCCTTGTCAGGGCAGGGCCACAGGATTCCACTGGAATCCTTGGTGCGTGGTGGGATCCCTATGTGGCCCGCCACCCAGCGCAGGCCTGGTGGTCCTGTCACCTCCTCAGAGACCCCAGCAGAGGCAGAGTTCACTCAGTAGTTACCTTCCCGATGATGCTTCCAACTTCCTGTAGGAAAAGAATCACAGAAAGATGATGTCATGGAGCAGAAGGGGAGACGGGCTGTGACAGATACTGTGAGATCCATCTGCGCTGGGAGCGAGGACAGGGGATCAGGACAGTCAGGAGGGAGCATGGTCAGGCCACTTGTGCAAAGGCCCTGAGTCTGGGGGCTCCTGGGTCCCCGTCTGACCTCTGTGAGTCCCAGGCCCTGCTTCTGACAGACACACAGACGAACAGAGCTGGAGCCGCCGGCTCTCTACAAATAAGGCAGGAGGCACCACCTATGCTCTTAAGGCCTCAAGAAACACTGCAAGAAACAGATAAAACATAAACTCTCCCCCAATTTTGTGATGTTCAGGTAATCAAGCACTGCTACCGCTTTTTCACTTTTTAAAAAAGTAGAATATGCAAAGACACCCTTGAACACACCACCACGGCTCTGAAGCCTGGAGCCCATGGCGGTTTGGACACACACTCCTGCCTGGCTCAGACCCACACGGCACTATGAGCCAGCCCGCTTCTAGCCCCAAGAAGGACCCTCCAAAATCAAACTCATTTCCCTTATTATAGGGAAGTCCTCAGCAATTACAACATTCCCGGTGAAGGCCCTAAAAGCTGCTGGGTGGTGAGGAGGGCGTGTGCAGCCGGGGCCGCTGTGCAGCAAAGGGCAGCTGGGCACGGGGTAGTGAGCCCTCCAGTGGCCGCGGCGCCTCACCTCCTGGGGCAGTGTTGGTGCCTGTGGCTGCTGCTGCCCCAGGAGGTGAGGCTGAAGGCCAGACCTCACAGACCGCCCTCAGTGGTGCACTCCCAACTTCTGACAACCTTGAGCAAATGCCACTCACACTTGGGAGAAGCAAAGCCTGGTCGCCGTCTCTCCATCACAGAAAGGGATCTCTGGGTATGAGCCCTGCAGCACCCCCGGTGAGGGCGCTTCTCCTGCAAATCTGGGAGAAGTGGCACCGCAGGCACTGAGCGCAGGGCCCCCGCTGGCCCCGGGTCAGGAGACCACAAGGAAACCAGAAGTTGGGTTTCTCACGGCACAAATACAGGGCAGATGGAGGAGTCGGGATGAACCCTGTGCGGCTGGGCTGGAATTGGGGGGTAGGAACTCATGGGGTCCAGTCTATAAACATGGAAATAAATTTTATGCACGTGTGTATACACACATGTGATCGTATATACACATGCATACAACAAACATATGTGTAGATGTCCCCCACTCACAAGAGTCAGGGTTCTTTGGAGAAATGGCTGATTCCAGGATCGTGGCAGGGAGAGCACAAGGGAGCCACGAGAGTGTTTTGTGCCAAAAAGTGAGATAGCACTGGATGAATGACAGCTCGTGTCATGAGGACACAGGAGCCAGCTTGGAGGGGCTGCCGGTGGCCGAGTCAAGGGCAATACAAGCATCAAAACGAGTGATGACAGAATGGGAGTAGCCTGAATAAAACAGCAACTGAGTCCATGAGGACAGGCATGGACGCGCGGATGAATGAATGCCAAGGTCTGACAAGGGGTTCTCCCCAGTGTCCGTGGGCCCCCAGAAGCACTCTCTCACAGCAGCAGGAGAGGAACCCTGGGCGAAGGACCAAGGGCTCAGTAACGGGAAGCCCTGAAATCTGGGCCCTGATGGGAGAGCTCCTGTGACGCTCCCACCCGTGGTGAGGAAACATCGGAAAAGCCGCCTTGAGGAAGGGCAGGAACTTTCAAAGGTGAAGGGCAAAGGGGGGAGCAGGGAGGTTCCTCCAGGCTGAAGACCACCAGAGACACGTCTGGGATGTGGAAGCCTGGCCGCTCCCCGCCCCCCAACCACGCATGTCCTGTTGTGAAGGGCGGGACGGGATGACTGGTGACCTGAACAGGGCCCAAGGTGAGTGGCTAGGACACCCTGGTGTTGGTATCCTGACGTGGATGGGGCACTGCGCCCTTGTTCATAGGAAATACACACTAAGGTGTTCGGTGACGGGGCATCAGGTGGGAATCAGTCACTAAGGGTTCCAGGAGAAATGTAATTTGGAGTGGGCTGCTTTGTCAGCTTGAGACGCTCAGGGTTTACAAAGCAGAGATGCCGGCATGGGCATGCCCTCCCTTGCCTCCCAGCTGGTCTGACAAAGTGGCCTTGGGCTCCATACCTTTCCATGCATCAGCAGACGGATTGTCAGGGTCACGTTCAGGCCGCCTTCTGAGACCTTCGACTCCATCTTTCTCCCAAAATGCGGCTGGGCGTAGTGGCTCAAGGTGCCGAGGGCGCCGTGAGGAAGGACAGACGGGGCCCAGATGGTGTCACCTGGAAAGGGAAGGCATAGCTGCTGCTAGCTGAGAACACTGTCAATGGCCAACACAGGTCGGGGGTGTCCTGGCCTGCAAGGACCTTTGGCCTCTGGGGGGTGGGTTGGTGTGGGGGGAGGTTGGAAGAGGGTGCTGCCTTTACTCTTGCTACTGGTGAGGCACCAAGGCTCAGGGAGGCAAAAGCTCCTGGGAGGGCAGCCCAGTCAGCAAGAAGGCGTAGCCCTGGGATGCGCCTGGTGTGACGTACTGGGGCTCGGGGCACATGGCAGTGGGAGGCATGGGTTTGGGGAAAACCCGGCAGAGACTAACTGTGTGATGCCAAGCAGGTCGTTCAAGCCCTCTGGCCTCAGCTTCTACCTCTGTAGGGAGGGAAACAGGAATGGCTTTCTCACCTGGAGAGGGAAAGGGCTCAAGTGAGCCAAGGGGTCCTTGCGTGTGGCTAGTGTCTGTTCCACTATCATGTTAGTTGATGTTAGTTCTGTGCTTTTCTACCCTCTGGCTATGACCCCTTAGCCCTTAAAAAGGCAGGACATTATAGGTCTTTTTAATGTCCCCGGCATGCTTAGAGTTAAGATTCCCTGGTAATCCCCATTTCTTCAGTGGATCTAGTGTCTATTAACTAACTGCCAAATAGCTGAGCATCCCCCCTTACAAAGTCTTTCCAGAAGATGCCTTACATACCTGTATCACTGGTCTATGTTTATTGTATAATTTCTGCAGACAATGGGTCTAGCACTTGGCCCACCAAACAAAATTAAGGCTGTACTTTATGACTTATAGGCCAAGCACGATGACAGACAGTAGACCTGACGGACCCATGGAAGAGGGACCAAACTGTCCTGGCTGTAGCCCCTTCTGGGGAGGGTCTAGGTTCTCCTCCAGGCTGGATCCTGAGGGACAGGTCACCCCACCACGGTGTACAGGGTGGCCTCCAAGACAGGCACCAGTGAGGATTAGAAGTGAAGGTCAGGTGGGGCCAGGGCTCAGGGCACAGCAAGGGGAGAGGGTAGGACCAGGAGAGGTTCCAGAACAGACGGGGGAGGGCTGCAAAGCCAGAATCTCAGGCAAGCCCAGGCCCAGATGCGGGAGGCCCTGTGGGCGCAACAGACCTGACTCCAGGCCTGGGAAGGGATGCTTCACTCTGCAGGCAACACAGGTCATAGTGGGTGGACTGTGTGGGTGGCCTTCCCAGGAGTGCCAGCAGTCAGGGCAGCAAACGGGAGCTGGAGAGCCACCAGCTTGGGTGCATGGGGATGTCTCAGGGTGCGGGGAAGTTGCTGGGTGCCAGGATCCACAAGGGTCAGAGAGGAGGGGGAATGAGGGCGGGATGGGACACGGGGCATGAGTGACCCCCCCCGGGTGCAGAGGGTGGCCAGTCCTGGAGCGGGTGGGTAGGTAACAGGGCAGTGGTCACAGTGTCTGACAGCAGGGTGCTGCCTGGGGGACAAAGAGGGAAGGAGGCCTACTGGGGGAGATTCCAGATGACCTGGGGCCCAGGGGTTCCCAAGAGGGGAACCAGGTGGACCCTGTGGAACAGAGAATGCCACAGGCCTCCTGGAGCTGTGCATACCTGCCCAGGGGCACATCTGAGAGGTAGGTAGGGTCCTTGGGCCATGAAGGAAGGACGAGGCCTGGGGCCAACTCTGCTAGCACTCCCCACATATGACCCCATGCTTGGTCTAAGTCCCTCAAGAACAGTGAAACCTGGGCATGTCCCCTGTCTGGGGGTCTGGACACCAGCCCTTCGATGTGGCCTGTAAAGGTAAGGGAGGCTCCGTCCATATACAGGAGAGACCACAAGTTTAAAAAGCAAGATTTTCCTTTAACCTTATAGGTTTTGGGGGACAAAACTATTTCTTTTTCCTCATCAAAATATTTCTGCTGAAAAATATGCTTCAAGGAAAATACAAAAACAAAGCACAGAAACAGCACATTCTCACTATCTGCTGGTGGTTGAGGGCGTGTGCACAGATGACAGCTGCTGACACATTTCTGCATGAACAGACACGTGCGTGTGACAGCGTATCCACAGGTACCGTCAACAGCTCCAACTATTAGTCCTCATTATGGATAAGACAAGGATGCTTTTCGGGGCGCCTGGGTGGCACAGCGGTTAAGCGTCTGCCTTCGGCTCAGGGCGTGATCCCGGCGTTATGGGATCGAGCCCCACATCAGGCTCCTCTGCTGTGAGCCTGCTTCTTCCTCTCCCACTCCCCCTGCTTGTGTTCCCTCTCTCGCTGGCTGTCTCTATCTCTGTCGAATAAATAAATAAAATCTTTAAAAAAAAAAAAAAGACAAGGATGCTTTTGAACAACAAGGATTCTGGCATGAAGCTCTAAGACCTAGCAAGGGCAAGTTTTGAAGACCACCCATACTTATTAATGTGGTCTGTCTCCACTGGCCAACGTGGGAGCCTCTGGCCACTTGTGCCTATTTACATTTGAAGTAAGAAACTCGCCAGCTGCACCGAGTGCTGAACACACAGCTCCATGCGGCTGGTGGCTGCACAGGGGAAAGCGCGGCAGAGAACACTTGTCCTGGGCGCATCTCTGCAGGACAGCGCAGGGCGCGTGAACAGGTCGGCAGGTCTGGCTGGAAGACGGTGCTCCAGAGAGAGACCCCAGGCAGGAGAGGAGACACTGGAGCTCAAGTGATTGGTGTGGCACCAAATTCACCGCGCTCCTTGTGCACAGACACCCGGCGGCAAACTGAGGTACCAGCACCAACAGAGCAGATCGGGCGCTGGCTACACTGGGATGCCAGGCCTCCTGTTTAATGAGAAACATCCCCTCCTATGTGGGGGACAGCAGGGCCCTGTGGCTGTGGTTACGTAAATGTTTCCAGCCACAGCTGAGAAAGTGGGTCAGCGAGCGCCAGGGTGCTTCAGGGTCCAGGCTGTCGACTGCCATCAGTCACACAGGCCAGCGAGCTGCCACGGAGGCCGCTGCCTGCCTTCATCACGCAGCTGAGGGCAAGCGGCACAGTGCCCTCTGTAGGCTGCTGGGGACAAGGAGCAGCCCTGGGTGGTGGTGAAGGTCACCGGCAACTCAGCGCCCTTGACCTTGAAGAACCCACCCTATGCCAGCCACTGAGGGGCACTGGGCAAGTGGCCCCCCCAGGATCACAAACTTGGGTACACAGGGCATCGTCCTCTGTCGGTCCTGCTGGGCCCTGGGACACCTGCTCATCAGGGGCAGCCCCCGAGAGTGCCTGGGCCTACTCCTACCTCGGGGCCACCCCTGCAGCAGAGTCCAGGGACAGCACTTGGGGTCACACTCACCCAAAACCAAGCTGTTGGGAAATGGTCAGAAAAGATCTCTTTCTGTGACTCACTCCTCCCTACACTTGGTGTCCCAGAAGGCAGATCTCTTGCGCCAGCAGGGACCCCACCTTCTGTTCTCTGCAGTGCTGGGAACTTAATATATTTGTAGTTCACCCAGTGGGAGGGAGAGGAGACACAGGCACGGTCCCCTGCAGGGCCGGGGAGGTGCACTCGTCAGAGGAAGCCTGCCCAGGGGGCCCTGTGCCGGTACCGTCCACGGATGTGTCTTGGCTGGAACACGGCCTGCGCCCAACTCCCACGGCCAGCCACAGCCGCCATGAGCGACCACAGCACTTCTGACCCAGTCGTCCATCTGTCTCTGCACTCCTGCTTTCCAGCTTCAGGCCCACACCTGGGACTGCAAGAGCTCCCCTCTGTGGCCCCCATTGCTGTCATTAGCAAATCCCAACACACAGATGCAGAGTTAATTAATTCATCTTCTCTAGTTTTTTACTTCTTGCCTAATAAAGGTGTTTTGTTCTATAAACTTCCTCTTGACACGGGGCTTTAGCTGCATCCTACTAATTTTGATATTTGTGTTCTTTTTGACTCATTTCAAAATACCATCAAATTTCTCTTTGTTTTTTTTATTCATGGGATATTGTGAAGTATGCTACTGAATTTTCAAATACTTAAGAGATTTTCTAGATGTCTTTCTCCCGTTGATCCGTAGTTAACTCTCTGATGGTTAGAAAACGCATCTTGTGACACCTCAGGTACGTCCCATGTCCTGAGACTTGCTTCACAAGTCTCTGCTGTCTCTGCTGAGACAGACTGTGGTCTGTCCTGGTAAACGTGCACTCCTGTGTTGGGGAGGAGTCTTCTCGCAACCTAGATGGTACCACTGCCAGTCCTCTGTGGTCTTGTCAGGTCGTGGGGGCGCCGAGGAGGGCCCTGCTCCTTACACTTCAAGCTCTGTCATCAGCATCGTACCACTGCGCTGTTGCCTCCGGCTGATGGACCGATGGACTCCTTTGTCGTCGTGAAACATTCCTCATGTCTGGCCGCATCAGCTCTGAAGTTTCTTTGTTATTAATGTAGTGACCCAGCTTTTTTCTGATTGGTGTTAGTGTGGCGTATCTCCTTCCATCTTTCATCTTGAACCTATGTGTGTCTTCATATTTAAGTGAGGTTCCTGTAGGCAGCGTACGGTTGAACCTTGCCTTTTTATCTCATTCGACAATCTGCCTTTTAATTGGGGATGTTTCGACCCTGACAGTGACTGCGGACATGGTGCAGTTTGCATCTATCGTTCTACTGCTTGTTTTCTACTTTACCATCTGTTCTTCGTTCCCGTTTTATCGTTTTCTCCTCCGCCGTCTTTTGGATGAACTGCATACCTTTGATGCTTCCACTTTACCTCCTTTGTCTGCTCATTAGTTACGACCGCTGTGATCTTAGTTACGACCTTTTGTGATCTTAGGGGTTGCTCTGTGCACACCTTCGTCTCATCACAGCACAGTGTGAGGGATCTGTCACTTAGCACAGTGTGGGAGGACCTGACATGGATGCTAACCGGGCCTCTGTTTCCCCTCTTGTCCTCTGCCCTGTTGCTGTGGTGCACTTTGGTTCTCCTAGGTTATAAACCAACATTCTTATTTCTGACATGAACAGTCAGTCATCTTCTGGAGGGACATAGATGACAAGAAAACATGTCTTTCTGCTTACCCCGTCGTGCGCAGGTAGCTTTCTGCCTGCTCTTGTTTTTCTTCTACCTGAAGAACTTCCTGAAATAATTGTTGTGGTACAAGTCTGCTGGTGATGCAGTCTCTGTTTCCGTGGGTCTGAAAGGTCTGTCTCACCTTCAGTGATGAAGGGGTCTCACCTGGCACAGAACTTCAGGTCAGCAGTGCTCTCTTTGGGTCCCGGAGAGACATGGCCCCCGAACCCTCGCCCGCGCTGCTGCCCCTGACCTCTCACCCACGCTGTTGGCATGGAGAAGCCCGCTGTGTTTGTTCTCACTTCCTTTCACCATCTGTAATGTGTCCTTTTCCACAGCACATGTAAAGGATTTCCTCCTAATCACTGGCTTTGAACAACTTACTTCAGCCTGTGCCTTGTTGCAGTTGCCTCATGACTCTTGGTGCTCATTGAGCTTCTTGGATTGGCAGCCTTAGAGTTTTCACTGAATTTGAAAATCGTGGCCACCGTTTCTCAAATACACTTCTCACCTTGCCCCTCCCCCACTCCCAGGGCCCCCGAACGCATGTATGTTCGCTGTCTTAGTTGAGCGAGCTCACTGATGCTCCGTCCACTTTCTCCCGCCTTTTGCCTCTGCATCTCACCTTGATAGGTTCTGTTTCTGCTCTGCAGCTCCCATGCTCTGGCTCATCCCACCCAGTGCACGTTTCACCTCAGACATACGTGTTCACTCTAAAAACTCAATCTGGGTATTGGTCATGTCTTCCATTGTCCCCATTTAACATGCTCCACCCTTAGCTTCTTAAACATGCCGTTTACAGTTTTGATAATGATTTCGACATCCACGTCTCGCAGGTATACAATCGTCACTTCTGAGTCTAGGTCAAGGAGGTGAACACCGAGCTGGGGGAGCACAGGCCACTGCTGACCTTGGCAAGAGCTTTTTCTCTGCGGCTCACACAGCAGGTGCTCAGCGGCCCTCCGTCAGACCTGGTCTCCCTGTGCCACACCGTCAGCAAGCTGGGAACCAAGGAGACGGAAGGCTGCCTCCCAGGAGCCCGCAGACAGGGCCACCTCTTCCAGCCTGGCCACTCCCTCTGTCCTGTGTGCGGGCGCATAGCTGGGGTGCAAGGGCAGACACAGGGCCCTACGCAGTTCCGTTTGATCCGTAATGCGACAGTCCAGATCTGAAACCCCCTGGTTTCCAAGTACACGAGAGACAGAAATCCATCTCCAACTGCTTTGTGCAGCCAGTCTGCTGGACAGCTGCAGGTCATCTGGCACTGCTGACGGGAAGCCTGAAACCAACCTTAAGGGAAGGTGTGGGGTAAGGCTGGGCTGCAGGAGCAAGAACTGGGAACTGGAGGCCTCAGCATGCTCCGTTCACTCCGGCAGAGAAAGTCTGGGGACGAGGCCACAGCAAAGGCTCCTGACACACGTCTTGTGTCTCCTGCCACCAGGCAGGAACTGACAGTTCCCATCGCAATGTCCTGAGGAAGGACTCCGGCTGTTCTGGTGTGGGTCATGGGCTGAGGTCCGAGGTGCCAGGTCATATGGCCCGAGTGCCACGTGAGACCCACTGCCCTGCGTGGAACATTTCCAGAGAAAGCGGGTGCCCTGGTTGGAGCTGGTCCCACCCCCAGGCAGGGCATCACCAGCCTTCGTGTGCGCATTCACTTGTAAGAGCTCCCCGCTTTTCAAAGATCCTTGCCCTCTAATGCCAGGCTGGAGGGAATCTGGGGGATGAAGGCGAGCACCGGGAGATGTCCTCCTCCATGTCTGGGTGAAGTCTCCAGGTGCTTAAATGTTCTTCCCGCGTGAGGCTGAGGAGCACATACAGCACGTATTTGCAGCTATCTTCAAAGTACTGCCACACGCACTGTGGGGGAGACTGGGACCCGCCCAGACAGCTCACAGTTGCGAAGCCAGTGGCAGAGTGCCAGGTCTCTCAGCACCATGGCAGGGTCTGGGACTGGGCGGGGGGGGAGAAGAACGCTGGGGCTGCTGGGAGGGACACCGGGTGAGCAGATGGAGTCCTCACGCTGCCACGCTGCCTGTTGGGACTACTGGGTAGGTCCATGCTAACAATCAGATTTTCTGCTCCTTAGCTCCTGTGAAGCCAGTCTGAAGCTGGAGGGGCCCTCTGAGTTGGGCTGCTGGAAAGCCAGATGCTCAGACCCCCACATTCATAACTGGACCACATCTTTGCAGGGGAGGCATCAGGAGGGAGGTGGACGGGAGAGTCCTTACGATTCTCAAATACACCCCAGGCTCTGGGTCACTTCCTGACCCCTCGCTAGTCAAAGGAAACACAAAGCAGAAAGTGCTGGTACCTGTACTGCAGCCCAGGCAGCCTGGGGTGGGGTGGGGGGGCTCACACCGGACAAGAGCCCCCTCTCTGCCCTCTGCTGCCTGCAGCTCCTCTGAGCTTCTCTGTCAGACCCAGGATGGAACATTCAAGAAGCAAACATGCTAGGGTTATTTGCTATGCACACTTGATAACCATCACATGTCAGGTTCTGTCTACATATGTAAGATGCAGTCATTTGAATTTCACTTTAAATTCAGGATGGCTGTGAGAAGTCCACTTCCATGGGGGGGGGGGTCTGTGTAGACAGCAGAGACTGCACTCAGGAGGGCCGGTGGATGGGTGACATTACACATGACGCCAAAGGCCCAGTCACCACACAGGGGACGCTGCTGCTGAGTAAGTATTTGCAACAGGGAAGGTGCCCGAGAATGCTTGCTGAGGGCCCCTGGAGACCAGCTCTGCGGAGCCACACAGCCTGTCTGCTGCTGTCGGTGTGGGCTATGCTGGAATCCAGCGGCCGCATGTGCACTGCTGATGAGCAAGGCCATCAGGATGGCCTCCCTGTGTGGGGAGTTCTGGCCTGCTGGCCCCGGCTGGACCTGTCCTCAGTGGTTGGCTCTGCTGATGCCTTTACTTCTCAACTGGGAGGTGTGGGTACCACCTGGCCCCACTTTACAGATGGAAGGACTGATGCTTTAAGAGGTAAAAGACCTGCCCAAGGGCCTGTGATAAGGGGGGCCCTGACAGCCAGCCCCAGCATCTGTGCTCTGAACTGTGATGTCTAAAAGAGGAGCATCAGGACTTCTGCTCCTGGCAAGATGGAGCAGAGGTACCTTCCCCTAAAACCAATGAAAACCTCAGGATATTCCACACAAAGCAAGCATAGGAAGATGCTGAAATGCTGAGAGGAGCAGGCAGACTAACACACCAGTGGCCCACGGAGTGACATGGTGGCGAATTTCTGGTTTTCTTTTTGCATCTTCATCAGACTTGGGGGAGGACAGCCAGCAACCTGGAAACGCCAATGGGCATAGACCAAAAAAAGCTCCAACAAAGCCCACTGCCTCCAGCCAAAGGACCAGTAAAGAGAAAGCCCAGAAAGACTGAAAACTTGAGACAATAGTGGCTCTGCTCCAGCCGGCACCATGGAAGACACTGTTAAGCCAGTCCTACCAATGCCAGCAAAGGCCCAATGGTGGGGGTGGGGGTGCCTCACCAGGCCAAAATGACACTCTCTAATCTCACACTGGGTGTTCCCAGAGAAGGCAGAGTGGGGAGCAGGAGCCTCATCCCCACCAGGGAATAAAAAGCCACTCCACCCCATAGCGTCCGGGCTGAGGAAGTATCAGTGGAGCCCCAGAGGGGAGCCACAACTGCCCCCCCCCACAAGTAACGAGAAGTTCCTCAATCTCCAGACACCAACAGAGGCTGAGTGGGCAATCTGAACTCCTACCCCACCTCTAAGTAATGAGGCAGCACCCCTCCTTTCCTTGCTGGAACAGTATCAAAGGAAACCAGCTAAAGTAGGAGGTTTAAGTAATACTCAGATTCATAACATAATATCCAAAATGCCCAGGTTTCATATCAAGAACAAGAGAGATCTCAAACTAAATGAAAGATGATCAACAGACACCAACACTGAGATGACAGAGATGTTAGAATTATCTGACAAAAATTTCAAAGCAGCCATGATAAAAATGCTTCCATAAGCAATGAAGAATATTTTTAATCAAGTGAAAAAATATAAAGTCTCAGCAGAGAAACAGAATTTCTCACCAAAAAAACAGAAGATATAAAGAGCTAAATAGAAATTATAGTAGAGCTAAATAGAAATTATAGTACTGAAAAATACAGTAATGGAATGAAGGGGTCCAAGGAAAGAACCAGTGAACCTTAAGACAGAACAATTCTCATCTGAACAATAGAGCAAAAATAGACTTGAAAAGAAAGAGAACAGAGCCTTAGAGACTGGTGACACTGTGACAAAAGATCTAGCATTACCTTCTTAGAGTCCCAGAGGAAGAAGAGAAAGGGGTTGGAAAAGATGCAGTATACATACACAATAGGATATTACTCAGCAATAAGAAAGAGTGAAAGCTTGTCATTTGTGACAATATGGATGGACCTTGAGAGTATTATGCTAAGTGAAATAAGTCAGAGAAAAACAAATATTGTATGATTTCGCATATATATGGAATCTAAAAAACAAAACTAATAAGCAGAAATAAACTCATACATACAGGAAACAAACTGTTGGTTACCAGAGAGGGGAGGGGTTGGTGGAGAGACCAAAATAGGTAAAAGGGATTAAAAGGGACCTTCTTTCAGTTATAAAATAAGTAAGTCATGGGGATGCAAAGTATAGCATAGGGAATAGGGTCAGCAATATTGTAATAACAGCATGGTGACAGATGGTTACTAGACTTACTGTAGGGATAATTTCATAATATACAAAAATATTAAATCTAAAAAAATTAAACCTATTAATCTAATTAAATATTAAAGCCATTTTGTACACCTGAATCCAACAGGATATTGTATATGAATTACACTTCAATTTAAATATAGACTTCAAAGCACTGCAAATTATCAGAGACAGATAAGGACATTGTATAACAGTAAAAGGATCAATCCATGAGGCAGCAACAGCAATCCTAAATGTGTATGAATCAAACACCAGAGCTGTAAAACATGTGAAACAAAAACTGATCGAACTAAAAGGAAAAATACACATATCCACAATTATAGCTGAAGATTTCAATACTGTATCTCAACAACTGAAAGAACTAGGCATAAAACCAGTAGGGATATAGAACTCACACCACTGTCAATCAATAGGACCTAGCTAACAATTATAGAATGCTACATCTGGCAACAGAAGAATACACGTTCATTTCAAGCACCCACAGAATATATACTAACACCCATCTCCTTCACCATCAAACAAACTTCAACAAGTTTAAAAGAATCAAAATTATATAGCGTGTTCTTTGATCACAATGGAATCAAACTAGAAATTAGTAACAGAGGATAACAGGAAAATCTCCAAGTACTTGGAAACTAAAACAAAATGCATCCAAACAACCCTTGGGAAAAAGAGGAAATCTCAAGGGTTATTAAAAAAAAAATACATTGACCTGAATGAAAACAAAAATAAAAATACAACATACCAAAATTGTGGGACGCAACTGAAGCAGTGCCTACAGGAAAGTTTGTAGCACAAAATACATACATTGGAAAAAAGAAAGCCTCAAATCAATCATCTAAGCTCTAATTTTAAGATGTTAGAAAAAGAAGAACAAAATAAATACAAGCAAACAGAAGGAAAGAAATAAAAACAATCATTGATATTAGAAACAGAGGGGCACCTGAGTGGCTCAGTGAGTTATGGAGCCTCATATGGGCCTCCATGCTGGGCATGGAGCCTGCTTAAGATTCTCTCTCTCCCTCTCCTTCTGCCCCTCCCCCTCCCTCAAAAAATAAAGAAAGAAAGAAAATAAAGAAAAAATAAAATGAAATTAGAAACAGAAAAACTAGAGAAAATCAACAAAATCAAGAGCTGATTCTTCGAAAAGATCAATAAAATTGACAAACTAATACAAAGACTGACAAAGAAAAAAGGTTAGACAGAACATTAATGTAAGGAATGAAACAGCAGCTATCACAAAGAGCTTGCAGACATCAAAGGGATGAGGAATACTAAGAGCAACTCTACACAGATAAATTGACTTAGACAAACGGACCTATTTCTGGAAAAAGACAAACTACCCCAACTCATTCAATATGAAATAGATAATTTGAATAGCCCTACATTAGTATTATGGAAATTGAATTCATAATTCTAAAACTTAAAAAAAAAAAGTCTCCAGACCCAGATGGTTTCACTGGAGAATTCTACCAACAGTTTTAAGAAGAATTAACATCAATTCTACATAATCTCCCTCAAAAAACAGAAGAAAAAAGGACACTTTGCAATTCATTTTATGAAGCCAGTATTACCCTAAAACAAAAATCAAAGTGGACAAAAGAAAAAAAAATCCCTGCCCTTAAGAATATAGGTGCAAAAATCCTTTAAAAACATTAGCAAATAGAATTCAGCAAAATACAAGAATTATAAGCTGTGACTATTCTTCTAGTGATGCAAGGCTGGTTTACTATTTGAAAATCAATTAATGTAATCAATTATATTAATAGACTAAAGAAGAATATTTCATGATCATGTCAACACATGCAGAAAAGCATCTGACAAAAGTCAACACCCATTCATGATAAAAACTCTCAGGGAAAAAGTAGGAATAGAAGGGAATTTCCTCAACTTGATAAAGAGCTTTACAAACCCCACATCTAACATCATACTCCGGGTTGAACCCTTTCCCCTCTGAAGACAAGGAACAAGAAAAGGACATCTCCTCTCACCACTGTGATTCAACATAATGTTGGAGCTCTAGCCAGTATGACAAGGCAAGAAAAGGAAATAAAAGGCACACTGATGAAAAGGGAAGAAACAAAACTCTCTCTATTTGCAGATGACATGAAATACTTAGGTATAAACCTAACAAAACATGTGTAGGACTTACATGATGAAAACCGCAAAGTGCTTATGAAAGGAATAAAAGATCTAAATAAATGGGGATATACCATGTTCATGAACTGTGATTTATCACAGTAAAGATGTCAATTCTCTCCAAGTTGATACATAGTTTTAACATAATTCCTATCAAAATCCAGCAATAATTTCATGGATATAGATAAGATTATTGCAAAATTTATATGAAAAAGCAAAGGAACTAGAATAGCTAAAACAATTTTGACAAAGAAAAATAAAATGGAAGGAATCAGTCTCCCCAATTTTAAGACTTACTACACAGCTACTGTAATCAAGATTGTGTGGTACTGGCAGAGGGAGAGACACACAGATCAATGGAACAGAACAGAGAACCAGAAATAGACCCACACAAATATGCCCAACTGATTTTTGACAAAGACGTAAATGCAGTTCAATGCAGGAAAGATGGCTTTTTTAACAAATCGTGCTAGGGCAATTGGATGTTCATGGGCAAAAAAATAACCTTTGACCTAAATTTCATATCTTATATAAAAATTAACTTGAAATGGATTATAGACTTACATGTAAAATGTAAAGCTGTAAAACTTCTGGGGGAAAAAAGGAAATAAATTCTAAAGATCTAGGGCAAGGCGGAATTCTTGGACTGACACTAAAAGCATGCTGTTCTCAAGGAAAAACTGATAAATCAGATGTTTTAGGAGTAAAAGCCTTTGCTTTGCAAAAAACCATGTTTACAGGATGAAAAGATAAGCCATAGACTGGGAGAAAACATTTGCAAACCACACTTCGCGGTTTGACAAAGAGCTAACTTCTAAGATATATAAAGAATGATGACACTCAACAGTAAAAAACTAAGTAATCCAATTAGAAAATGGGCAAAAAATATGGTTATTTCGCCAAAGAAGATACATATGCAGATGGCAAATGAGCACGTGAGGTGCTCGATGTCACAGCCCTTGGGGAGATGCCCCTCAAAACCATATGGGACACCACTACACACCTGTGAGAACGGTTACAATGAACAACAGGGGTCACCCCAAAGGCTGGCGAGGATGCGGAGAAGCAGGTCACTCACACAGCTCATGGGAACGTAACAGGTGCAGCCAGCCCGGAAAACAGTCTCGTGGTTTCTTAAAAACTAAACATGAGTATTTATCCCAGAGAAATGAAAACTTACATCCTCACAAAAACTTGTATGTGATTTTCACAGCAGCTTTATTTATTTTAACTGTCCCAAACTAGAAGCACCTTCAATTGGTTGGTTAAATAGTCACAGGGCATGGGATGTGTGCCGCAGCGACAGGGAAAGAAGTCCTCAGCCATAAAGCAGAACAGATTACTGATGCACTCGACAACCTGGGTGAACCTCCAGAGAATCGGGCGGAGGGAAGTCAGTCAATCCCCGAAGATTACATACTGTGTGATTCCATTATGTAACAGTCTTGAAACGACAGAATTATAGGAGTGGAGAACAGATTGTTGGTCTCCAGGGTGAAGGAGGGGGTAGGAACAGAAGGGCAATGCCTGTGGCTCTGGGAGGACAACATGGGGATCCGTGTGGGGTACAAGGTTCTGCATCAACGCCAAGATCTTGGCGTTGGGGGGAACTGAGTAAAGGGTGCATGGAATCCCTCTGTTACTCCTTAAAACTGCATGTGAATCAACAGTTACCGCAAATACAAAATTTAATTTAAAAAAAAAGCAGCTGCTTTCACCGAGACTGTACCAGGCAACTCTCAATTCATGAAAGAGAAAGAGAAAGGGAGTCAAATATTTCCTCGAATAAGTCCAACAAAAGAACTATCCTGATGCTGTGATGAGACTGAAGTTATAACAAAATAAGCGTCAGAGAGCAAAAACTCACGAGCTCCTTTTGAGGGACAGCGTTTTGACGAACCCCCTGACAGAGCAGCCACCTCATTCCTTCACCACCCACTCACTCACTCTCACACTCGCTCACACCCACACCCACTCATACTCAAGCTCACCCACACACCCACCTACTCACTCTCACCTATACACTCACTCCCCCTCACACATGTGCCCGTTTACTTGTACACACCTGCTCACACACTTGCACACATGTGGGTCTTTCCCCAGTGCCCACTTCTCCAGTCTGTGGTCCTGGGCAAGCAGGAAGTATGGCAGACACGTCCCTTGAGAACCTCTAGTACCAGCTCGGCCTTGGCTGTCCTGGGAGACGGGGTCCGGCCAGAGGACGCTGTGTGCCATCACCATGCTGCATAGCTCAGGGACCTTGGTTGTGCATGGAATGTTTGGGGCACACGGAATGTACCCAACTCTGAGAACTGCACACGGCCTGTGGTGGTGATGCGACTGTGCCTCCAAACATCACAAACAAAAGGAAAAAGGACTCCCAGCCCTTCCCATGAGGGTGCAGCCCAAGGCCCACCAGTGCAGGGCCCGTTCCACGTGCCCCTGGGAGGCACAGAGACTCTGCACCAATACCCTCCAGCGCAGGGAGAAGAGTGTGTGGACCCACTGGTCTGGACACAGTGTGCTGAGGTCACGGCCTCCTTACAGTCACGCTCTGTGGTCACTGACTGGCCCCCGGCCACGGTGCTTTCACTGGAGTATGTGGAGGATATGTCTTGCTACACATCACCAGTGACCTTCCAGAACCTCAAATCAGGCCATCATCCCCTTGCTGAAACTTGTGGGCATCTCCCCATCACCCCTGTCATTCCACCCAGGCTCCTTCCCTCCCAGAGCACTGCCCCAAGGCCTCTGGTGCCAGACCCCCTGGCCCCACTGCCTGCTTTCCTGGGACAGGCCAAGTCCGTGCGCCCGCCCTCTGGGCCTTCTGCCGAGGGCGTTCCCCGCCAGGCCTCTACCTGCACCCAGTCTCTGCTGGGCTCTGTCCTCCCCCACTGGCCTGGGCCTGTCACACTGTGGGCAGAGGACCTATTTAATGTCTTCACTCCTGAGATCTAGTTGGTGGACCGTGCCAGTCCCTACTTCTCTGCCCGTGCTGATGTTCCGTCTGCCTGTTCCACTGTTACTGACAGGGTGCGATCCAGTTGTAACTATGGCTTTGTCCTCTCTGCCTTTCCATTCTGTTTTTGTTTCGAGTACTGGAGGCCCTGCTACTCAATACACGTACATTTGGGACTGATAGGTCTTTTTGGTGAATTGGTCATTGTATATTGACACGATGTCCTTCCTTACCGCTGGTGATTTTCCTCGTCCTGAGCCCACTTCATCTGATACTAATGCAGCCTTTCCAGCTGTCTTCTGATTAGTGTTCATGTGACACACGTTCTGCCCTTTACCATCTCACGTACCGACGGTGCGGTTCATGTGGGTGTCTTCTTGACTGAACATAGATTGATCTTCTTTTTTAATACATTCTGATAATCTCTCACTTTTAATTGGTCTGTTTACACAATATTTTTATATTTGTAGACTGAATAATTGTCAATCTAATGTATATAGTGTGTGCAATTTTGAAATAATTTTAGATCCATGACTGGTTGCAAAAATAACACAGAGAGTTTCTGTGTGTCCCTCACTCCCTCGCCCTTGACCTAACTGTATGTGTGCTACCAGATGGTCACTGCCATCGGTAAGTGCTAAGGACGGTATGTACCTGTGTGCGTGTGCAGGTCTGTGAAGCCTGATCCCACGTCGGGTCTCTCTAACCACTTACAAAGCGGGAGCACCACAGAGACTCCTGGTGCTCTCCCCAACCCCAACCGCAGGCAATCACTACCATTTTGTCATTCCAAGAGCGTTGTATGAATCAAATCAAACACATGCCATCTTTGGTGATGGGTTTTCTTCCGCTCAGCATGTGGACGCGCTCGAGGGTCCCGAGTTGGGCACAGCAGCGCGTGCCCTCTTCCTGCCGCGCGGCATCCGCCACGGAGCTGCATCTCGGTTTGCGTAGCCAGTCCCCTCAAGAAGGACGTCTGCGTTGCTTCCAGGTTTTATCGATTACAAATAAAGCAGCTGGGAACAATAGCGTGCACGTTTGTGTGAAGTCAGAAGTGTGACTACTGGATCGCACGTCAAGTGTCTGTCGACCCTGATAGGAAACGGACACTGTTGGCCAAAGTGGCTGCACCACTTCCCACGCCCGCCAGCAGACAGTCCAGCTGCTCTGTGTTCTCCCCTAAACCTGGAGCTGGGGGCATTTTTACTTAAGCCACTTTCACAGGCAGTAGTGATTTAATCGGTTTTCTCTCATAGCTTCATGTACTCATTTCCCATCCACTCACCCTGTTTGGAAATGTGCCCATGTAGGTCTTTTGTCCATTTTCCATCCAGGGCCCTTGCTTTCTTGCCATGGAGTCTGAAGCACTCTTGGTACATTGTGAATTCACACCCTTTGTTGGAATGTGATTTACAAAGATTTCCTCTGAGCTCCTGATTTGTCTTCCACATCCTGACAGGGTCAGTCACAGAACAAATGGTTTTAACCGTGGCAAAGGTCAATTCTCAATTTAAGTTCTAAGGATGTGACTCTTTCTCCTAAAGAGTAGTTTTATGTTTTACATTCAGATATTTGATCCATTTTGAGTTAACTATTGTATAAGCTATGATGTTTAAGTCAAGGGTTTTTGTTTTGGGTTTAATTATTTGCATATAGATATCCAATAGTTTCAATGCCATGTCTTGCAAAGAGTACCCTTTCTGTATTAAATTGCTTTATTATCATTGTCCACACCCATGTGGGTGTGCCCTGGCCCCTGGTGTGTTTCGTTTACGTCTGTGCCTATCGACCCGCCACCTCCACATCTTGATCACCATAGCATTACCATGTCCTAAAATTACTCCAACTTGATTCTTTTTCAAAATAGTCTTGGGTTAACTAGTTCCTCTGTGTTTTCATGAAAATCTTAAAATCAACTTGTTTATATCTATAAACATTCCCACTGGGACTTTGACAGGAACGACATTAAACCTACAGACCTGCCTGGGAGACATCAACATCCTTGTTATGTTGAGTGTCCCAATATGTGAACACGATGTCTGATCTGGGTCTTCTTTGATTTCCCTCATTGGCATTTTGTAGTTTTCAGTATACAGAATCCTATGCATATTTTGTTAGATCCAGAGCAAGTATCTAACTTTTTGGAGTTCCTGTAAATGGTATTGCGTTTTGAATTCAGTTTCTGATTGCTCTTTCATGGTCTGCAGGATAGTACTGGCTTTCATATGCTGACCTTGCATTCCTAACAGGTGAACCTGCTTAGTGGTTCCAGGAGTTTCTTGTACACTTAATGGGATTTTTGATGCAGGCAATCATGTCATCTGCAAATAGAAGACGGGTTTATTTCTTCCTTCCAAATCTGTCTGCCTTTCATTTCTGTTTCCTGCCGTACTGAGCGGGCTAAAACTGGCAGCACGATGTTCAACAGAGTGGCGAGAGCAGACACCCTTGTTTTGCTAATGATTTTAGGGGGAGCATTAGTCTCTCACCATTAACTATAATGTTAGTTGGTAGCTATAGCTTATCCCACTTAAAAAAAAAAGATTTTATTTATTTATCTGAAGGAGAGAGACTGCACACAAGTCGGGGGGATGGGAAGAGGGGGAAGGAGAGGGACAATCACACTCTGCACTGAGCAGGGAGCAGGGAGCCCATGTGGGGCTCAATCTCACAATCCCAAGATCATGACCTGAGCCGAAACCAAGAGTTGGACACTTAACCGACTGAGCCACCCAGGAACCCCTCGCTTACTCCATTTTGATCAGAACCAAAACTTCATTCAATCGTTCATATTGATCAAACTGGCAAAATCTGTTTATAATCAGTACTACCTAGATAAATTCTGATAAATCACATTTTCAATCATTCTTTCTTAAAAGAATATTCAAATCAACAAAATTCTAGTAAAATAAATATCGTCAGGGGTGCCCTGGGTGGCTCAGTCAGTGAAGCGTCTGCCTTCAGCTCAGGTCATGATCTTGGGGTCCTGGGATCAAATCCCACGTTGGGATCCCTGCGGGGAGCCTGCTTTTCCCTCTTCCTCTGCCCCTTGCCCCCCACTCGTGCACACACACACACACACACACACTCTCTCTCTCTCAAATAAGTAAATAAAATCTTTAAAAAAAAATACTGTCCTAGCGAGGTGCATGGCTGTAACAGCAGCAGGAGCAGTGATAGTGCCCTTATCCATGTGCTTTTACTGTGGAGACCCATCCTGTCCTCACGCTCAAGGGGCCATTCCCACCTGTTTGATGAGAAAAGCAGGAACACGAAAGTGAACAACAAGCTAGTTGTAGAGCCCATGCCCCTGACCACTGGGCAGTTTTCATGCTGGTCAAATACAAAACCCAGTGATGGTGTTAGTTTCAGACATGAAGGAAAGACCGTCAATGTTTGAAAGTGGCAGGTACTCTCCCATTTGGCATGCTTGTTTCTTCAAGAGTAAATAGATTTGGATATTAAAGTAGAAGTTTTACGGCTGTCTGTGGAATTCACAGCAGCAATCCCACTCACTCAAGAGTACTACCCCGCTCTCTCCCGACATGAGACCTCTCACCCAGAGAAGGGAGCAGAAGTCCCGCCAGCAAACCTCCAGCTGAGGCTCACGCGGCTGCAGTGAGAGCCAGGGCAGGCCGACAGCCCTGCTGTGGCCACCTTAGCGGTGCTTTACCCAGGGCTCCACCCAGGGTCTCAGCTGTCTGGCGGGAGGGGACCATGGAAGGAACCTCGAGGGACAACCACAGACTTGATTTATTGTGTTTAACAGCTCAGTGCCCCGTTAGGCTGCAGGAGGCCAGGACAGCAGAAACCGACAGAGCCTATTAGCTGCTTTATGCTCCTTGAGAGACTCACAATGCAGATTATGTCCTTGAGGCCAGGAAGGGGAGGGGAGACTTCTGTAATGTAATGCTCTTGCCAGTCACAGTTAGCATTCGGCATTCGGAAGATGTTCAGCACGTATGCAACCCTGACATCAGTGAGCATTCTACACGGCCTGCGGGCTCATCACTCAGGTGTCCAGACAGACGAACCTGATGGGGCTGGGGGGCCTGCTCACCTTGCCCCCTCGCTCTAGAGGCTGCAGTGTGTTGGCCTCGTGTCCAGAACGCTGCAAAGCTTTTCTCTTTCTAGCAATGTGTGCTCTGCATCCAGGGATGCCGAGATTTCTCAGGCTTCCCTTTCGGTCCAAGGCATAGCCTACATCAGAGTGTATCTCTTATAAATGCTCCAGTTATTTCAAATATGTACTTCAAAATTTATAACATCTTTGCTGTGGAGACAGGGCAGGACTCCTGAGACCTGTGTCTGATCCTGTCTCTGACACCCCCACCCGCCCTGCACTGACAAACTGTGTGTGAACTTGACCCTCCCTGAGGCCATGGGTAACAGAGCCCTGGCTTCTGTGTGTCCAGTGTCCACGCTCAGTCTGTCTGCACATGCTTTATCTTCCCACAGACCCTGTGGCTGTGGCGGGAAGCCTATGGCGGCAGCGACCCACGACCCACGACCAGACACTCCGTTCTCACCAGGTGCTGGGCACAGGGTGTAGGATGGGGAAGCACAGTCCTTCAGTAGCTCTCAGTTTGGAGAAGAAATTGGACTATAGGCTGGGACAGCCAGCAATCCAAAAGGTTGAAATTCAACCTGCAATCCCACCTTACCCTCCAGAGATACGTTCCAGATAGGTTAGAGATCCAAAGTTCCTCTTCTGGAAAGAAGGAAGGAAGGGAGGGCTTCTTATGGCCTCAGGGTCCAGGAGATGTGAAGAGGGAGAGGCTGGGCAATGGTCCAGTGCTTCTGCTGCAGTAGGAGGGCATGGAACGTCCCTCCTTCCTGCCCTGGCCCTGGTCAGCCTGTTCCTGGCAGACGTCTGAGACCACAGAGAGAAGCAGGCCTGGGTGAATTGGGCCCAAAGAAGCCAACAAAAGGGTAGAAACACATGTGGCCCACCTACCCGAGGGACCTGTGGACTCAGCACTCCGTAGGTGCCAGTCAAGGAACAACCCCCCTTTCCTGATGTCCTGTGACTCAGCCGCTGGACAACAGCAGGGACAGAGCTGTGCTTACTGATTCCCCTGTTCACTCACAAGGATGACAACACGACCCCGGGACCTGACCCGATCACCGAGGCGTCTGTAGTGATGTGGTGTCCCACCTGGGACATCGCAAGGAGCCAGGCATGTGGCACAGCACAGGAGCAGAGATGCCCTGTACCAGCTGGGACCTTCGGGAATGGAAGATGCTGAGTCGGGATGATCCAGGCGCTGGGATTAGTAACTTGCTTTTGTGACCTGTGCCCGCACAGCATACCTAACTATAGTTACCTCCATGGTGGGTCTGGACATCCTGAATTTTAGGGCCCCCAGTAAGTAGGTCCCCTCCAGAGCGTGCCCGGTAATACAGCGAGAGGCCAGCAAGGAGGACCGTCCACACCTTGAATGGGCACACAAAGCCCAGAATAATCTACAAATAACTTTAAGAAGGGGTAGGTGAATTTAATGGGGTGGCTACAAGCAAAAGCTAGAAAATGAATTTTTTAAAAAAAGATACCATTTACAAGAACATAAAAAAATCAGTTAGGACAAATCTAACAAAAGGTGTGTGAAATTTCTTTGTAGAAATCTGTAAAATATTACTAACAGAAATTAAAGACCCAATAGACTAAGCAGAAATTAAAGAAGACCTAATAGACTCAAACACTTAAAAATTAAGATGTTAATTCTCCCCAAACTGATTTCCAGATTTAATTCTATAGACAAGCTGGTTTCGAAATGTATGTGAAAAATTCATCAGGCCAAGAGCAGCCAAGACTTTCCCTAAGAAAAAGAACGAAGTGAAAGTCCTATTTACGAGAAAGTACTTTAGCCCGTGTGGTGGGGGCACAGGAGGAGATAAGCAGGCTGCCAGGACACAGGAGTCTGGGCACATGGACACTCAGGGAGCAGAGCGCGGTGCTCCCAACACACATGCCCAGCCGACAGCACTGGTGAGGGGAGATATGAGACCGGAGGCCCACCCCCAAATAAACTCCGGGGCCTGGGGCCCTCAATGAGAAGACCGCATAGGACACCGCCTGTACGATCGGGGGGAAGGACAGAGGCTTACGAGACATGAAGAGCTTTAGCGGGTAACACAAGGGCAACAGGATGTCAGAATCACAGTTTGTCAACTGACTGGAGAAAGGACAGTAGCCCACAACGGGGCAGAAGATCTCTGCAGCTCATGTACTCACCTGGGGCTCCCATCTGAAAAACACTTCTATGCTGCTACAGAAATGTGGGCACAGCCCAAGTGGCTAGCAACTGTGCCAGACAGCAGCGGGTGTCATCAGTGGTGAGCAAAGCGCAGACCACAGTCACAGTGCGACACCAGCCCAGCAGAAACTCCCACAACGCAACCCTGACCCTACTTCCCAGAGCTGGTGAGAGCGAGGCCGCTGGGGGCTGAGCCACTGCCCCCACAATTCACAGACGGCACACTCAGCGGGGAAGCTCGTCCCACCCGGGACGGGCGCCACGTGCCTCTGGTCAGCTAGAAATTCGAATATTCTGATCAAATATTAACAAATAGGATCAGCAACATAAGAAGACTAATAATACACAATACCCAGATGAGGTTTATTCTTGGAATGTATGTAACTCAATAGCAGGAATTCTGTTGAGAACATAAATCCAACGAGGAACTCCATAACCACACAAACAATAACAAACAGTGCCTAACACTGACGGGTGTCTCCGGGGGCAAGAGTGCAGGTACAGTCCTCCCCACAGCCCTGCAAGGAAGGTGCATCTCTAGGCTGGGCGGTGGCGGCGGGGGGCCGGGGGGGTTGTCAAGGGAGGAGCCTGCAGCTCACAGCTGGGAAGTGGGAAACAGAGCCCAAGGGCGCCCAGCTCTGCAGGTGCTGCTTCTCCGCAGGTGCGGAAAGGCCGTCAATAAGGCTCCACATGCCACGACAAGGGGAAGTAGGGACAGAAGAAACACCTCCGGTCAGGTAAAGATCATTTACCCCCCCCACAATTCAAATCTGTGTCCTCATGACCATTTTTTACTGGGGAAGAGGCAGGGCATGGAGCTCCTAATGCCAGCTTTTATTATACCAAAGTGGTAACTTACACCAAGAAGCCTGAGAATCTGGAAAGAATTTTAGATAAATACAACAAAAGAAAGGGTACGTCAAGGACCATCCTCTCCTGTCACGTCTGAGGCTCTGAGGACTGGAGACGGTCCTACACATCGCTGTCTCCCACAGAATCCCAATGTGAGGAGAGGTCACTGTGGGGCCCCAGAGGGTCTGTCGGGGTGGCGGCTGCCCCTCATCCTTCTGAGCCTGGTTAGGGTCAGGGACACTTTGCTCACGCTGAAGCCCTGCCCTGGGATGCAGGGGTGAGGCAGACTGGCTGGCAGGGAGGGCAGAGGAGGCACCCACAAAGGGCACAGGAACAAAACCCCGAGGAGAAGCTCAGAGCCCCCTCTGCAGCCTTGGCCCTCAGGCCCCACGGAGAGGAGGGTCTTCTTACCTGAGGGGGCCCTGAGTGCAGGAGGGGCAAGCAGGCAGCCCAGGCCAGTCTCGGGCACCTGCTCTGCCAAGAGTCATCCAGAGGCCCCTTCCTCAGCAGGTGTCTTCGTGGGACACACAGGTGAAGGGTTCCCTTTATCGTGAGGGCTGGCTGCTCCATCCTAAGAGGACTGAGGGTCACCTCAGCCTCTAGAATATGAGAGCTCATGGGCACAGACCAGCCGTATGGTATGCAGATGCGATGCAGAGGCCAGAGGCAGCAAGTGGCTTGCCCTCGGTCACAGGTGTGCAGCAGGAGGGCCTGGGGCCTGGTGGACCAGCCTCGCCACCTCAGGGCCCAGAATCATGCAGCCAAATGATGGCTGTCCCCGGCCCAGCGGTCCTTGTGTAGCTGCCTGTGCAACAGGGAGCGAGTCTGTGGGGCCTGGGTGGGCCCACTCTCCTCTGCGCTAGCCCCAAGGCCCCTGTGGTCATGCTGGCAGGCCTCCTGGATGCACTGACTGATGCTGTTAGAGGATTCATCCAACAGCACAGGCAAAACCATGGATTACTCTTAACTATGTGGAAAATAAGCTAAAATCAGTTGAGTAAGTCATTTCTTTCAATGTATTAATATTTTTTTAAAGATTTAAAAAACTTTATTAATGGAGGGGGAGTGCGTGCACAAGCAGGGGTAGGGGCAGAGGCAGAGGGAGAAGCAGACTCCCTGCCAAGCAGGGAGCCTGACTCAGGGCTCAATCCCAGGACCTGGGCCGAAGGCAGACTCTTAACCAACTGAGCCACCTAGGCACCCCATCAGTGCCTTAATATTTTAATAATAACATCATTACAATGCTGAGAAGGGACATCTACTAAAAATAAAATAAAATAATTTTCAAAAAAAGATACAAGCGAAAGCAATGAAAACCATTAAGAAGACCCTTCCCAAATGAAGGGAAGGAAAATTGGGGGGGGGGGAGAGGAGGACAACACTCTATTAAAATAGAGACGACATATGTCAGTACAGGGGTATGGGAATGAAACGTGACGGAAGCCGCCAGCGCAAAGACACGAGGCGCTGACAGCAGACAAGCTCCACAGGATGAAGGAGGCCACAGCACGGAACTAAACAGTAACAAGAGTAACTCCAGGGAAAAAGCAAGGCAATTTCGATAAAAAAACAAAAAAAAGACAAAAAATTCAAGTGTAAAGTATGACTAAAACCTACAGGAAACCAGATTAAAAGCCTACGGACACCGTGACTTGGACCCTGAACCTTGCACTGCTGACGTGACAGCGTCTTTGCCGAGGCCCAGGGAGGCGCTGGGGCCGAGGGATGAGAGTGCAAGGTGCAGCTGTGGGCACAGGGCGCAGGCGGCTGGGCACAGGCTCTGGGGAATACACACGCTCACGCCGTGGTCTGGCCACTGGAGCCCACAGCCTGTGTCCCCTGCTGGGTGAGCTGCCTGCCCACGGCGGAGGGCCCCCTGTGTGTCCTGGGATGAACCTGGAAGGCAGGAGGGGGATGGGTCAGGAGACAGCAAGGGGGCGTCAGTGGTGGACCTGCCCCTCCGGGCTCCTCGCTGTGCTGAGGGGTCTGCACCTGGAAGTGTGTCCCACGTGGCGGGAGCCGACATGCAGGAGGGAGCCTGAGGCACTGCCTGCGACTGCTGGGGTGGCCCCCTCCCTGTGCCAGACTGACCCTGGGGGAGAGGGAGGGAGCTGAAATGCCCCCTGGGCACCTGAGTAGTTGTGGCCCGGTGCAGGGGCCGGGGGCAGCCTCAGCAGTGGAATGGGGGGCAGTGAGGCCACGACCTCCCGGAGTCAGTGACCTCACTGACCACAGGCACCCCTCCCCCCAGCTGATGCTCCTGATGAGCTTTAATCCCCTGGACCTCAATCCCTGATGGGGCCTTAATCCTGCAAACCTGCAGCAGCCTGCCGCTGTGACATACGTGCCTCGGGCTGGGTTTGCTTTTAGTTCAGGGTGTGTCAGAGCAAGATGCGGACATGGACGACCTCTGACCTTTCCCACTTGCCAACACGCGAAGGCAGATTTATAAATCCATGCAGAGACAGCGCACAGGTGACCTGACGGAGCAGCCGGAGAAGGCTGTCCAGATCTCGAGCTTGTGTCACACGAGCTCTGTGAAGCGGGGAGTCACTGCTGCAGAGCCTAACATCTCAGGGGGCTGAGGTTCTGAGCCAGCCCACAGAGCTGACCCGGCCCCCACGGGCCCCCTGACGGGACATGCGACCCCGGTCTTCCTTCCCGCTCAGCCACAGTCTCTGCACACCTGGGGGTCACAGGATGGGGAGGGGGAGAGGGAGGGGGGCGCTGGCATTGCCCGGGGGACCAGGCGGCTGTTCGCCAGGCAGGTGCCGTGGACACAGCCAGGGGACAGGTCAGCAGGAATGCCTCCTGGCCCTGCGTCCTCCCTCCTCCAGCCCAGCCTGAGGGAGGAGCTCAGGAACAGACGCTCGGAAAGTCAAAGATACACATCGCTCGGTCACCAGGGCCAGTGGGTTTTTAAAGGTTTGATTATAACAGCAGCACACTCCTTTTTAAAACCAGTAAAAAGAGCAGAGTAAGAAGGCAAACATGCTAGCAGAGCTGGTCCAGCTGAGGTGTGCGGGCAGCAGAGCGGGCCCCGCGCTCTGAGACAAGCGGACAGGGGACAGAGCGCCCCTGACCGCCCCGCCCACCGAGGGGGATGCTCTCACCCGACCCTTTCCTTAGCATTTGCGGACACATACCGTCCTTTTGTTTTGCATAAATATCACACTACGTGTGCTCTGTGACTGGATTTTAAAATGCGGGGATAATTCACAGGCATGAAAATGCAGAGGCTGATTTTCACACATGCACTCACCCATCTGACCACCAATTCACGACACAGAACATTCCAGACCTGAGGAGAGGCGCCTCTGGCCCCGTCCTGCCGCCCCACCAGCCCACCCAGCACTGTTGGCTGGGGTCCGCACGGTGCCTTCCACTGTTACGCTCTCGCGTCCGGCTTCCCTCACACCGAACCATGTTCCCGAGAGCCGTCCGTGCTGTGCTAAGTGACAGTGGGGTTCTCTCTAGGACTCCAGGTACAAACACGGGCACTTGTGCCGGCCCTTCTCCAGTTTGAGGCTGAGGAACAAAGTCGGCGCATCGCGCACGTCTGTGTGGAGACAGGGGCCCTGCCGGGGGTGCAGGCGGGGCCGCTGCGGCTCCCGGGGTCTCGCCGCCCCCACCCGACACGTCTCCACGCAGGACGACCCGCTCACTTTCCCACCTACACGGCACCCGCCGTCCTGAGAGCAGGCACCTCCTGACCAGTGCGCACACACTGCGGTGAGACAGACCCGCCTGGCGCGGCCGGCGCACGGCCTCGCTGCCCTCCGGGCGGCCTTCCTCCGACACTCCCATCCAGGGTGCACAGTGGGAGCCGGCCTGCGTTTCTTAGAACTGGTCGTTTCTCTGCGGTTGCGGCTCCCATCCTGAGCGGTCCCCTCTACTGCGCTGCTACTGTTCCCCGGCCGGCCACTACGTGCAGGCGCGTGAGCGCGGTGCCCGGTCGGCTTTGTTGAGGATGCCCTTCCCCGGGAAAGACTGTTTTAGAAAACCCGACGCACATTTTCTGTGAATCTTCTATAGTTTTGTTACCGCCTCTCAAATACCCTAGTGTTGGGTGTAAGTCTAAATGTGGTGTTTTTAACTAGGGTGCTGATCAGCCCAACAGCATTTACTACCAGTCTATCCATTCCTACTGATTCAAACACCACTTTCATTAAAGCAAACCAAGCCCACCTCCCTGCAGCTCTGCCCCCACCCGTGACTCCCTCATTTTTTGCACCCAGTAGGATGTTTTTTACACAGATGCATTTTCTTTTTCCCCTCTTGGGTTCTTCCGGATGTTTTTAATGCTGCCCCTGCCCCTGCACACACATTAGTGCCGGCTGCCTGCTCGGGGATGGCGGCCTCAGGCAGGGAGCGGATGTGCACAGCTGGGAGCTCATCCCTTGCCCCCAGCCAGCCCCTCAGAGATGCTGGACATGACAGCGACTCCTGGGGTCCCCTGGCCAGCCAGCAGACTGCCCAAGCTTACCCTGCTGCCCTGGGCTCCTGCCTCCACACCAGCCAGCGGGACCCCATTTTCCCCACGGTCCCTTCCTTTCTGGTTTTCCCGGAGTCTCAGCTCAGCAGCAGGGTCGACGGAGCACTGCTTGGTAGTGGGGTCTGCCGCACAGCAAGGCCACGGGCAGAACAGGTTCTAAGGCTCCAGCACGGTGAGGACTGACCTGCACACCAGGGTTGCACACCATATAAAACACGAAATCACCCTGAGGGGCTCCCCACAGGTGTGTCTGGTTCCTATCAGCCTGACAGATCATTAGACCTCTGTGCTCTGGAGCCCAACGGGTGCTCAGTAGGATGCTCTCAGCCTCCGATCCGGCCGTGTCCACAGACCACACGCTCCCTGCACCGGTCGTGCGTGACCACCATCCACACGTTCACTCCTGTGTGGTTGGCCCCAGTGGCTCCCACACCTACACGGCTGTCAACATCACCAGAAGGTTTGACAGATCACTGACCAGGCTCACCCAGGGTTCGGACAGATGGCCGGTGGTAGCTGAGAACCTGCCTCTCCCGGAGAATCCTTGGGTGATGGTGGTGGTGGTCTAGGACCCTCTCCAAGAACTGCACTATTCATTAAAATAACGCAGCCAGGGGGGCGCCTGGGTGGCACAGTGGTTGAGCGTCTGCCTTCGGCTCAGGGCGTGATCCCAGCGTTCTGGGATCGAGCCCCACATCAGGCTCCTCTGCTATGAGCCTGCTTCTTCCTCTCCCACTCCCCCTGCTTGTGTTCCCTCTCTTGCTGGCTGTCTCTATCCTGTCGAATAAATAAAATAAAATCTTAAAAAAAAAAATAATGCAGCCAGGGCCCAGGGAGAAGGCAACCCAGGGCTTTCCCCACAGGCACGCCACACACGCCAACTCTGCCCAAGGACGGCTCAGTGCCCTGACCTCTGAAGCCCCCACCTCAGCCAGAATGAAGATGTCTATCAAAGGCTCCTGCTGTGGGGTATGTGGGACCCTTCCTGAGGCTTCCTTGCTTCTTGGTGGTGGGCGTCTGCCTTCTTATGCAGAGCTGGGGGCTCACAGACACAGCACATGCCCTGGGCAAACCAAGCACGAAGGCCAGCCAGACCCAACACCAGTGTGGCCCTTTCAGTTTCCAGGCGAGTCAAGGGCAAAGCACTGAGTGTGCCGTTCAGAGACATCCCCTTCCCCACCGTGTGTTCTCTTCCCGGGTCAGCGGGAAAGAGAAGGCCGTGTACAGTGCGGGACCTCGTGGACGAGTTTGGAGCACCGCACCCTCTTGCTTTGTGTTAGGACACTTCTGAGAAGTACAAAGGGACATGGCCATTGCCTCTGCATTGTTATATCTATGTTATTTCTGGGAAAAAAAAATTATCTACTCCTCCAGTAAGTAAGAGAAAATAAACATCCCATAACAATGGCCGGAATGCTAGTTTTATTTCTAGAGACAACAGTTCTCATTTTCCTCCAATGGCAATAAATTGGGGGGGGCTGTTATGATTTTATAATTTCACATGAACACACATGCTTGTCATACTCGCGGATCTAGTCTCGGTCGCACCTAAGATGACCATGTGTGCACATCATCCTTGCCTTGGGGTGCGCGCCAGGCAAGGCAGGAAAGCGAGGTTGTTAAACACGGCACTGAAGTACGTGCGGCTTTCTGAGAGAAGCATTTACCACCACAGATAGTAACGACTTTGGAATTTTCTGCCCTATCTTAATGAAAAAGCAGAAATAATTTCTCTTTCTTCAAGAGTGTAAGGTGGATATTACATGTGATTTAGAAATATCACATGTGATTCTCTCAGAGGCTGCCAGTAAGGGGAGACGGGGATCACCCTCTCACGAAGGGAAGGGTTTCTTTTGCTACCGCGGGTACAACTGCTGCTTTACATCCAAACGTCAAGTAATCCATAATCCACACGTGTTTACATCTACTTCTGTGAACGTAGCCACGGGCCCATGTTTCCTGGAAAGCTACTTAAAATTCAAATTCTAAATATTGTATCTCAGAAAGGCAAAAAGCTTTTCTTCTGTAGAACACCCTCAGATCAAACACCATTATGACTTTGCTTCTGGAAGCCGACACCCCCCCCCAAGCAAACCCACAGCAGAGCGTGTCTTTGTCTAAATACGGCGCCAGTGGTACCCACTGTACAGACATTGCAAACATTTTCCAGCCCGCTCATTACCTGCCAAAACAGGTCCGTCAGAAGGATACTGAGCTAACGGTATCTTAGTTCATGTATAGGACAGCAAGATCAATCAGTCTATAAAAGTTTGTTATTTATAAGCTACAAAACTCATGTTAGTTTTACAAACACTTTTAAATACACGTTCCGCATCTGCTTGGCCATGAAGGAATCACATTTGCCGGCCTTCCCACAGATAATACAGAGAACCACGTTCTTTCTCAGTAGAAGTAACAAGCCCCAACACTGCACGTTCTCTATACACAACGGCATGCGTGTGTTAACCTGGCTCCGATACACCGATTCCACGCTGCGTGCGGACTAGTGAAGCCAGGAGCTCACTTGTTTGGCGCAGAGGCTGACACTCTCACACAAAGGCGCTGGCCGCACTGACAGCACAGGGCCCCGGACTGTGGAGTGGCCAGTGTGTCTTAGGGGAGCCCTGTTCCCACCCCTCCCCAGTGTCACCGACAGAGAGCTGTAAGATTGCAATGCTCACCTTTTTACACACTAACACTTTAACACGAGAGTGGTAACAGTGGACCTTGATCCCTAAAAAGGAGCCATATTCTTAAAATAGAACTTAATGTAAGGATCTTCCTCTGAATGTCATGGAAAGTGCTGTGCCTGCCTCAGCAGGCCCTGCTAGCAGCTCCTGAGGACCCGCGCGTGCCCCACTCCTCGACACACAGCCTGTTCTCCTGGCCAGAGCGGCCTCCCCTGGCCCCAGCACCCCTTACCTCAGAACAAAGCGGCTCTGGGAGGTCAGGAAGAGCCGGCTGGATGCGGCTATCAGACAGATGGCCACCCTCCTTGTCTAGAGAAGATGAAATGCTAAAGGAGAAAAATCAGAGTGGGTTTTGTCCTAACCAAAGGAGGCTACAAATCCCATTGGCCTCAGGTTGGAAACCTCGTGACATACGACCGGGCACATGTGACCTACTTTTCGCCCAACTCCCCTCATTCCGTTGGAGGGGTGCACCCGGCACGGATGTGCTGTCATTTCAATGACTCCGTCCCCCAAACAGGGGCCAGCGCACACATCAGCATGCCTGCGGGACATGGGCCGCAGCAGCTCAGCCCTTGGACAGGAAGGCGTGGGTGGGCCCTAGTGATGGAAATGCAGCTCCTAGGGCCTGAGCTGTCACTGCTGCTGTCAGCTGTCTGCCACGGTTGGGCCTGGCACAAAGCTAGTCCTGTTGAAGCACTCGGTCCTGTAACTGCAGGATGAGGTGCCCGAAGCGGCACCAATTGCAAATTCTCCCCCTCCCCCTTTTTTTGGTGATCTAGGGCTGCTAGGTCCAGGCCTAGAAGCAAGCCGCACACACGTAAGCTTAGAAACGCATGAGCGCTGTATGTCCTTGAAAGCCATCCTGATGCAGGGCTCTGGTGTGGGCAGCGCTGATGGGAGGGCTGACGCAGCCCCGTGAGAAGTGGTGGGGAAGGCACATCTGCCACCGAGCAGGACAAAGTCGCCCTCAGTCCACCTTCTACTTAGCACTGTTAGCTCACCAGCTCACATGAAACCAGATGCAGACAAATGATAAAAACCTGTAACAGGCAGAGCTAAAAACACGGATGCAGAGAGGAGTCGCTGGCTGTGAGGACAGGCTCTGGCTTTCTGGAGCCAACAAAGGAGCACAGAAAGTGGAGGCATGCAGGTGCTATTGACCAGTCAGCCTGATTGTTCATTACAGGAAAACAACTTAAAATAGCACAAATATTGGATGCTCACTGCAGAAAAAAACAGAAAATGCACTTATGAAAAAAATAACCTATATCATTATTCAGAAAGACCACCAGTGATAGTGGGGTATTTTGAGGTCCACTGAGTCAGACCTTTGTCTCGGTGGTGTGTGTCATTATATTTTTTAATAAAAATAGGAGAAACCACCCACGTTTGCCCTGTTTTTCTCATTTAACATTACATATGAAATTTTTCTATGTCAACATATTTAAACCTACATAACAATGATCAAGTTCCCCATATTTTACTATTCTTATTATGCATAAAATGTTATGCATTTTAATGTAGACAATGTAACCAAACTGCAATGCTTGTATTCCCAGGTTTTTGAGATGTTATATATTTTTTAAAAGATTTTACTTATTTATTTATTACCTGCGCCGGGGGAGGGGAGTGGCAGAGGGAGAGGAGGAAGACGACTCCCCTCTGAACAGCACGTCCAACTCAGGCTCGATCCCAGGACCCCGGGATCAGGACCTGAGCCAAAGGCAAACACTTAACTGACTGAGCCACCCAGGAGCCCTGCGTGGTTATGTCAAAGAATGTTTCCACAGCCCTCTGTGGGTGGACCTCTTCCTGCCCCTCTCTTGTTTCCTTGGAATACATATTTACAGATATCATTCCTCAGTGGAAGGATATACATGCTTGAAGCTCGGCACAAAGTGACAAAATGGCTCAGGCACTGTCACTGCCATGACGGGGGGCTGTTCCCTGTGCTCCCACAGCCTGGGCAGCTCTGTCCTCAGTGCCCGACTGAGCCCTGAGTCCTGGGGACATCAGCCACTATTGGCCAAGCAAGGAGGAAGGTACTGAGATCTGGCCTGCAGACAGTCCTGCCATGCGTCTGGCCCTGCCGGCTACTTCCCACCTTGTAGCAGGTCTCTGTGGAGGACCCGTCCTTACTCCCGGACAGACGAGGGAAGGAGCAGCACAGTCACACATGGCTTGCTCCCGGTCATAAAGCTCGGGCCATGGAAACCCGGCTCTTGCCCACTGGGCAGCCGACAGCGTCAAGTGCTACTGAGGGCCTGGGGAGGACCAGACACTGGCTGGTGCGTCTGGCCAGCGCAGGCCTCAGCCCTCAACAGACAGGTCTGGTGCAAGGTAAGCAGGTGGTGACAGCAAGGCCAGCCATCTGGGGGGTTACCACAAGCAGATATACTGCCATGGGGCACGCCGGCCTGTTTTGTGCAGGTGGGAAGCAGAGAGAGCCTAGATGGAAAGGAAGTGGTATGAAGGAGGGACATGAAAGACCAGAGTCACCAGCCAAAAGGAAGTGGCTGAGGGTGTGGGGGCCACAAAAGAGAAGAAGGGAGTGGCCCAGAGGTCCAGAGAAACCAAGGGATGGGGGCACCCTGCGTGCCAGAGGCAGCCGAGAGAAACCACGCCTGGTGAGAACTTAGGACGTGAACTTGGGCAGTTTCTGGGTAGAGGGCGCACTGCAAATGGGGTGGGGGATCCCCGCCTGCAAGTGCCATACCACCCAGAGGTTGGCCAGCTGTGGGCACTCAGCGGCTTCAGGGTCACTGGGACATGTTGGGCTCAGTGGCCAGTCACCTCCTGGATAGCTGTGGGTTTCCTGTTCTCATGGGTTCCACCCACTGCTTCTGTAGCCATGTCCCACACCTGACATGGGGTCAGATGCCCAGACCATCAAGCACATGGGTACTTGGCAAATGCAGCCAGGCAGACGGCAGGCTAACAAGCAGTGCAGGGCTCCCCAGCATGCACCTGCCTGGGCTGGAAAAGAGGCAGAAAGCCCTGTGTGGGGTCCCCTCAGCTCCCAGCTTTGGTGAGCCGCAGCCTGGCCCAGGCTCCAGAGATACCTGAAGAATACCGGTCAGACCTGGCTCTGGTTTACATAGCTGGCCTCACTCTTGACCACAGCCTGGACACACCAGTCATGACAAAGGAGCCTTCCCATCGGCTCCCATCCAAACCCAGCAGAGTTCAAGTCCACTGTGACGAGTCACTGACATTCAGCCCAACCAGACACCTGGAAGTTGAAATGCTTTTAACCATCCTCAATGGGAGGAACAAAGAAAAGAGCGAAACAACACAGGCCCAGGCTTATGGAACTGGGTCAAGCACCACAGGATTAACACGCTGAGCTGCAATTAACAAACAAACCCAGACAGACAACATGCAGGCAGAAGAGAAGCTGCTACGGAGAACAATGAAAACATCTGGAAAGGCAGTGAGGAGCCCAGTGTCCCTTATTGTTAAGTTTTGTGACTTTTAAAAGATGCACATGTTTCTTTGACAGCCACCTGGAGGGGGGTACGTTAACTCAGAACCTATATAATATTTGTGTTGTGAATCTGGATTAATAAATTGCACAGCTTAAACATTCTCAATGGCCACCTTTGTGTCTCCAGGTGAGTAAAGCATCCTAGAATGTATTCTCAAGGACTGAGCAAAGCCTGTGTAACATAAAGACACAGATGAATAACCTACAAGCGACCTAGGGATGACCACGGCACGTGCGCCACGGAAGGAACTTGAGGCCTCAATCTGAGGCCAGAGAACGTGGGTTCTGCAGGCCCGGCAGAGAGAGTCTGGACCTCAGGGTCCCGGAGTGCACAGGGACACAGAACACACATGCTCTTGCACCTGTGCATGTCCCCACAGTCCCGTTCACAGGCACACAAACTCTGCACACGTGCACAGCCCCCCATTCCTGCACACGTGCTCCTCTATGCACGCACACACATGCCGGCCACACAGGCTCCTTCCCAGCACAGCCACACACAGCACTGCACCCTTGCACACACAGGACTGTCAGTAGGGCCAGGCTAGCAGGCTGTGCTTAGCACGAGGGCCCTGCATGAGGCTGGTGCACATTTATGGGGGACCCAATAAACAAGGTGACAGCAGACCCAGCTCTTCAGAGTCCCCATCCAGCATTCTTTGGCAAATGGTGGGAGAAGGGCCAGGAGGGGTAAAAGCAGGGAATACTTAGGGGAAAAACAGTTCTAAGGGTTCCCATCCTCTTCAAACATTCAAGGGAAAAAGCCATGGATAAACGTTCTGTCTCAGCTTAGACCTGCTTCTTCAAAGTGCACCTCGACTCTAGAATCAGCCAGGAAGGCCATTCCTACACGATCATGCACGGCGTCCACCGCCTTTCTTTGTTAAACTTCCTGGCGCTGCTCCCCAGTGGTATCACATCAGGGACAGAAGAGGGTCAAACACATGGCCTCACTGTTCTCAAGGCTGACTTTGACCTTGTTACCTATGTTCCTGGTACACAGACAAGCAAATAAAAGATACTTTGCAGTCACTCACCTTCCCCCATAAGCAGGCTCTAAGAGTCAGGGCAGGTCCATAGACAGCCAGTGTTCAGACTTACTGTGACTTAGAGCATCACAGCTGGAACTGGTGACTGACAGGGCTGACTTTGTCCAGGGGCTCACCTACCTAAAACACAGAACACAGGGTACGTGAGTGTGCACGTTCATGACCTTGCCCAGTAGGACTGAGCTTCCACAGCACTGTTTCTTGCATTCGACAGAGCAGTAGAGGCGTCTTAAGTATTCACATATAAGGCACATGCAGGATATGGAGACGAAATGCCAGTGAGAACTTGTCCTGGGAATACTGCCCTATATACCCCAAATGAGGCAGCTCTAAACGTGAGGAGGCTTCCATTTCATAAATGGGAAGTCCAAAAGAAGTTTTTTGGTGAAACTAGATCAACTTTGGAGAATGTAAATGGAACAGTCAACCTTCTACTGACATATTTAGTTCCACTCTCTCCTTCTCCCTCCCCCCTCTACTGATTTAAGAATAACAGTCATGAAATTACATATTAACTCAAATGCATTGCTGGTTTTCCACTCTCACAGGAAACGTACCCATGCTGTCCAAATACCCCACCCCATATCTTGGCACACACTCTCGTACGGGCAGACCTGCCTTCCATGTTGCCTGGTGTTTTTCCAGAGAGTGTCAGTTTTGCCTGGGTCTAAGTCTCCTGACTTTTTAGACTTTTTGAATTCACTTTGGTTGCCCAAACTGAAAATTTAATCCCTGGTCACAAGTACCTGTTTTCAAACGTTATCCTTTTTGCTGTGTTATAATTCTACTCCACAAGTGTATATTTACGATCTCTGTGAATTATTGTTACAGACACCTTAAAAGGCTTATTTACAACAGCATCTGACACTTGGAATTGTGAGGTCATAGCACCAAAAATAATTAGAAACCTATGTCCAATGTCTTTCCTTTTCCCCTAGTCAATCAGGTATCCACCTTAGGCAATAAACCACAGCACTGACTGACTTTTTTCCAAGCTAAAATGTCTTATCCATGTAATACATTGTGATTCAAAGTGAAACTAAATTGGAAAAAAACAAATTCAAGGAAATTCCATGAAAGGTACTATTGAGTAAGAACCTCCATCTTTCATATGGGCACACAATGCCTCAGTTGGGATGACAGTCACACATGAGTACAGTAAAAGGTTCAATGTGTTACTGATTGAAGGACCAGAGAGGCCCAATCTGTTGCATTAGTTCTTAAGGTCAGTCAGTGGGAACTCAACAGAAAGCACTGGAAGTATTTTGGAGAGGGATGCCATGACAATTCAATGGGGAAAGAATAGTCTTTGCAACATATGGTGTTGGGAAAACTGGACATTCACATGCAAAGAATGAACCTTACAACACATACAAACACTAAGTCAAAATGAACCAAAGACCTAGACTTAGGAGCTAAAACTACAAACGCTTATAGAAAACACTGGGAAAAATATTTATGACATTGGATTTGGCAATGAGGATTTCATGGATACAACCCCAAAAAGTATTGGCAACAACAGCAAAACACATAAAGTAGACTTAATCAAAATTAAGAACTTTTGTGCATCAAAGGGCACTAACAAGAGAGAGAAAATACAACCAGCAGAATCGGAGAAAATACTTGCAAATCATGTATCTGAGAAGGGATTAATATCCAGACCACATAGAGAACTCCTCAATAATAAAACTACTCAATAATAAAAATTTTTTTAAAATAATTTTTTATTATGTTATGTTAGTCACCATACAGTATATCCTTAGTTTTTGATGTAAAGTTCCATGATTCATTACTTGCGTATAACACCCAGTGCACCATGCAGTACGTGGCCTCCTTAATATCCATCACTGGCCTATCCCAATCCCCGACCCCCCTCCCCTTTGAAGCCCTCAGTTTGTTTCCCAGAGTCCATAGTCTCTCATGGTTCATTTCCCCTTCTGTTGATCTCTCCTTCATTCTTCCCTTCCTTCTCCTACTGATCTTCCTGCTATTTCTTATGTTCCATAAATGAGTGAAACCATATGATAATTGTCTTTCTCTGCTTGACTTATTTCGCTTAGCATAATCTCCTCCAGTCCAGTCCATGTTGCTGTAAATGTTGGGTAATTGTTCTTTCTGATGGCTGAGTAATATTCCATTGTATATATGGACCACATCTTCTTAATCCAGTCATCTGTTGAAGGGCATCTCGGCACCTTCCACAATTTAGCTATTGTGGACAATGCTGCTAGGAACATTGGGGTGCATATGGCCCTTCTCTTCACTACATCTGTATCTTTGGGGTAAATACCCAGGAGTGCAATTGCTGGATCATAGGGTAGCTCGATTTTTAACTTTTTAAGGGAACTCCACACTGATTTCCAAAGTGGCTGTACCAACTTGCACTCCCACCAACAGTGTAAGAGGGATCCCCTTTCTCCACATCCTCTCCAACATTTATTATTTCTTGCCTTGTCAATTTTTGCCATTCTAACTGGCATAAGGTGGTATCTCAATGTGGTTCTGATTTGAATTTCCCTGATGGCTAATGATTTTGAACATTTTTTCATGTGTCTGTTAGCCATTTGTATGTCTTCATTGGAAAAGTGTCTGTTCATATCTTCTGCCCATTTCTTGATTTGATTATTTGTTCTCGTGTATTGAGTTTGAGAAGTTCTTTGTAGATCTTGGATACCAGTCTTTTATCTGTAGTGTCATTTGCAAATATCTTTTCCCATTCTGTGGGCTGCCTCTTAGTTTTTTTTGACAGTTTCCTTAGCTATGCAGAAGCTTTTTATCTTGATGAAGTCTCACAAGTTCATTTTTTCTTTTGTTTCTCTTGCCTTTGGAGATGTGTCATGGAAAAAGTTGATGTGGCCGATGTCAAAGAGGTTGCAGCCTATGTTCTCCTCTATGATTTTGATGGATTCCTGTCTCACATTGAGGTCTTTCATCCATTGGAGTTTATCTTTGTGTATGGTGTGAGACAGTGGTCCCGTTTCATTCTTTTGCATATAGCTGTCCAATTTTCCCAACACCATTTACTGAGGAGACTGTCTTTTTTCCACTGGATGTTTTTTCCTGCTTTGTCAAAATTAGTTGCCCAAGCAGATCAACAGAAGTAGAAGCTGGTTCTTTGAAAGAATAAATAAGATCGATAAGACACTGGCCAGACTTATTCAAAAGAATAGAGGAAGGACCCAAATTAATAAAATTATGAATGAAAGGGGAGAGATCACAACCAGCACCAATGAAATAGGAAGGATCGTTAGAAACTTTTATCAACAGCTTTATGCCAATAAATTAAACAACCTGGAAGAAATGGATGCCTTCCTGGAAACCTATAAACTACCAAGACTGAAACAGGAAGAAATTGATTATTT
>NW_024426552.1:833903-874482 GCF_017311325.1 Ursus maritimus
TGCCTCAGTTGGGATGACAGTCACACATGAGTACAGTAAAAGGTTCAATGTGTTACTGATTGAAGGACCAGAGAGGCCCAATCTGTTGCATTAGTTCTTAAGGTCAGTCAGTGGGAACTCAACAGAAAGCACTGGAAGTATTTTGGAGAGGGATGCCATGACAATTCAATGGGGAAAGAATAGTCTTTGCAACATATGGTGTTGGGAAAACTGGACATTCACATGCAAAGAATGAACCTTACAACACATACAAACACTAAGTCAAAATGAACCAAAGACCTAGACTTAGGAGCTAAAACTACAAACGCTTATAGAAAACACTGGGAAAAATATTTATGACATTGGATTTGGCAATGAGGATTTCATGGATACAACCCCAAAAAGTATTGGCAACAACAGCAAAACACATAAAGTAGACTTAATCAAAATTAAGAACTTTTGTGCATCAAAGGGCACTAACAAGAGAGAGAAAATACAACCAGCAGAATCGGAGAAAATACTTGCAAATCATGTATCTGAGAAGGGATTAATATCCAGACCACATAGAGAACTCCTCAATAATAAAACTACTCAATAATAAAAATTTTTTTAAAATAATTTTTTATTATGTTATGTTAGTCACCATACAGTATATCCTTAGTTTTTGATGTAAAGTTCCATGATTCATTACTTGCGTATAACACCCAGTGCACCATGCAGTACGTGGCCTCCTTAATATCCATCACTGGCCTATCCCAATCCCCGACCCCCCTCCCCTTTGAAGCCCTCAGTTTGTTTCCCAGAGTCCATAGTCTCTCATGGTTCATTTCCCCTTCTGTTGATCTCTCCTTCATTCTTCCCTTCCTTCTCCTACTGATCTTCCTGCTATTTCTTATGTTCCATAAATGAGTGAAACCATATGATAATTGTCTTTCTCTGCTTGACTTATTTCGCTTAGCATAATCTCCTCCAGTCCAGTCCATGTTGCTGTAAATGTTGGGTAATTGTTCTTTCTGATGGCTGAGTAATATTCCATTGTATATATGGACCACATCTTCTTAATCCAGTCATCTGTTGAAGGGCATCTCGGCACCTTCCACAATTTAGCTATTGTGGACAATGCTGCTAGGAACATTGGGGTGCATATGGCCCTTCTCTTCACTACATCTGTATCTTTGGGGTAAATACCCAGGAGTGCAATTGCTGGATCATAGGGTAGCTCGATTTTTAACTTTTTAAGGGAACTCCACACTGATTTCCAAAGTGGCTGTACCAACTTGCACTCCCACCAACAGTGTAAGAGGGATCCCCTTTCTCCACATCCTCTCCAACATTTATTATTTCTTGCCTTGTCCATTTTTGCCAGAGTGCAGATTCTTGGGCCCCACCCCGACTCCTGAGGCAGAAACGCTGGGGGTGGGGGATACCTGGGTGGCTCAGTTAAGTGTCTGCCTTTGGCTCAGGTCATGATCTCAGGGTCCTGGGATCAAGTCCCACATTGGGCTCCCTGCTCAGCAGGGAGCCTNNTGACAGTTTCCTTAGCTATGCAGAAGCTTTTTATCTTGATGAAGTCTCACAAGTTCATTTTTTCTTTTGTTTCTCTTGCCTTTGGAGATGTGTCATGGAAAAAGTTGATGTGGCCGATGTCAAAGAGGTTGCAGCCTATGTTCTCCTCTATGATTTTGATGGATTCCTGTCTCACATTGAGGTCTTTCATCCATTGGAGTTTATCTTTGTGTATGGTGTGAGACAGTGGTCCCGTTTCATTCTTTTGCATATAGCTGTCCAATTTTCCCAACACCATTTACTGAGGAGACTGTCTTTTTTCCACTGGATGTTTTTTCCTGCTTTGTCAAAATTAGTTGCCCAAGCAGATCAACAGAAGTAGAAGCTGGTTCTTTGAAAGAATAAATAAGATCGATAAGACACTGGCCAGACTTATTCAAAAGAATAGAGGAAGGACCCAAATTAATAAAATTATGAATGAAAGGGGAGAGATCACAACCAGCACCAATGAAATAGGAAGGATCGTTAGAAACTTTTATCAACAGCTTTATGCCAATAAATTAAACAACCTGGAAGAAATGGATGCCTTCCTGGAAACCTATAAACTACCAAGACTGAAACAGGAAGAAATTGATTATTTAAACAGACCAATTAATTATGAAGAGATTGAAGCAGTGATCAAAAACCTCCCAAAAAACATGAGTCCAGGGCCTGACGGATTCCCCGGGGAATTCTACCAAACATTCAAAGAAGAAATAATACCTATCCTCCTTTTTTTTAATTATAATAATATTTTTTATTATATTGTTAGTAATAATATCTCCTGAAGCTGTTTCAAAAAATATAAACAGAAGAAAAACTACCAAACTCACTCTATGAGGCCAGTATTACCTTGATCCCCAAACCAGGAAAAGATCCTACCAAAAAGGAGAATTACAGACCGATATCCCTGATGAATACGGACGCCAAAATTCTCAACAAGATCCTAGCTAATAGGATCCAACAGTACATTAAAAGGATTATCCATTAAGACCAAGTGGGATTCATTTCTGGGATGCAAGGGTGATTCAACATTCGCAAATCGATCAGTGTGATAGATTATATCAACAAGAAAAGACTCAGGAGCCATATGATCCTCTCAATTGATGCAGAAAAAGCATTTGACAAAATACAGCATCCTTTCCTGATTAAAACCCTTCAGAGTGTAGGGATAGAGGGTACATTCTTCAATTTCATAAAAACCATCTATGAAAAGCCTATAGCAAATATCACTCTCAATGGGGAAAAGCTGAAAGCTTTCCCTTAAGATCAGGAACACGACAAGAATAATAGCCCACTCTCGCCACTATTATTCAACATAGTACGAGAAGTCCTCGCAACAGCAATCAGACAACAAAAAGGGATAAAAGGTATCCGAATCGGCAAAGAAAAAGTCAAACTGTCTCTCTTCGCAGATGACATGATACTCTATATGGAAAACCCAAAAGACTCCACCCCCAAATTACCAGAACTTATAGAGCAATTCAGTAATGTGGCGGGATACAAAATCAATGCTCAGAAATCAGTTGCATTTCTATACACGAACAATGAGACTGAAGAAAGAGAAATTAGGGAATCCATCCCATTTACAATAGCACCAAAAAGCATTCGTTATCTCGGAATTAACTTAACCAGAGAGGTAAAGGATCTATATTCTAGAAACTACAGATCACTCTTGAAAGACATTGAAGAAGACACAAAAAGATGGAAAAATATTCCATGCTCATGGATCAGAAGAATAAACATAGTTAAAATGTCTATGCTACCCAGAGCAATCTACACTTTCAATGCCATCCCGATCGAAATACCAATGACATTTTTCAAAGAGCTGGAACAAATAGCTCTCAAATTTGTGTGGAAACAGAAAAGGCCCTGAATCTCCAAGGAACTGTTGAAAAGGAAAAACAAAGCTGGGGGCATCACGTTGCCGGATTTCGAGCTGTACTACAAAGCTGTGATCACAAAGGCAGCATGGTACTGGCAGAAAAACAGACACATAGACCAGTGGAACAGAATAGAGAACCCAGAAATGGACCCTCGGCTCTTTGGGCAATAATACAAAAAATTTTTAAATGTGCAAAGGATTCAAATACATATTTCTCTAAGGAAGATGGACAAATGGCTAAAGCATATGAAAAAGATGCTCAACATCATTAGTCGTTAGAAAAATGCAAATGAAAACCACAATGAGACACCACTTTGTATCCACTTAGGATGGCAATAATAGTAATGACAGTAGCAACAGTGATATTGATAATAATGGGGAGGAGGGGGAGGAGGAGAAGGAAGAAGAAAAACAGAAAATTGCAGCATCAGATGGGATGTGGAGAAACCGGAACCCTCGTACACTGCTGGTGGAAATACAAAATGGCGTAGCCACTCTGTTAAACAGTCTCGCAGTTTGTCAAAAAGCTAAACATAGAGTTACCATATGACCTAGTGATCCCACTCCTAAGGATCTACACATGAGAAAGCATATGTTCACACAAAAACTTGCACATCCGTGTTCATGGCAGCAATATTCACAGCAGCCAAAGAGTGGAAACAACCCAAATGCCCATCACTTAATGAAGGAATAGACAAAACGTGGTCTATTCACACAATGGAATATCATTTAGCCACATGAAAAAGGAATGAGCCTTTGAAATGCATCATGGATGAACCCGGAAAACACTGATGTGAGTGACAGAAGCCAGACACAGAAAGCCACACACTGTATGATCCCATGTAGATGAGATGCCCAGAAAGGCGAATCCACAGAGACAGGAAGTAGACTCATGGCTCCCAGGGCTGAGGAAAGGTGAACGGCGCTAGTGATGTGACTAGTGATGTAGATGGGGCTTCCTTTGGGCTGATGAAATGTCCTGTAGTCTGTAGTTAGACAGTGGTGATGGCTGCACACCTCTGTGAATATACAAGAAATTGCTAAAATGTATGCTTTAAAAGTGTGGAGTTTATGGTATATGAATTATACTCATTTAGAAAAAAACAAAGCCAGGGGCGCCTCGGTGGTTCAGCTGGTTAAGCGTCTGCCTTTGGCTCAGGTCCTGACCCCAGGCTCCTGGGATCGAGCCCTGCATCGGGCTCCCAGCTCTGCACAGAGCCGGCTTCCCCTTTTCCTTTTCCCTCTGCCCCTCCCCCGGCTCGTGCGCGCTCTCGCTCTCTCTCAAATAAATAAATAAATGAGATCTTTAAAAAAAAAAAGGCAATCAATACTCAAAAGTTAAAAAAAGGTAACGAAAGAAACCTCACACAAAACATGCAGAATTAACGTGTGTTTACCTCCCCTCTTACAGAAGGTGTACTTAAATCACACAAAATAAAAAGGCACAAACTCACAAGTACAAAAAGGTCAGGAGAAGAGAGAACAACCAACATGAGTCGTTAACACAATACTGGAGTCTGGCAAGTGGATGAAAACATGGTAAATAATTTGGAAAGGACAGGAAAGCTGAAACTCAAGCTTATAAGGGGAGAGGCCATCAGGAAAACAGCCAATTCTCACAAGTCTTCCAGAATGGCTGCAAAGGGAAGAGGCAGAGGCAGGTGAGTAAAAACGGGGGTAGTAATTAGAATTTTCTGTAAGGCATTAGGCCCCAGAAATCCTCTAGCTCTTTTCTTCCACGGATAACAGGAGGTTTCGTGTCTGTAGAGGGTGACTCATTCAGGATACAGACTCAACGACAAGCAGTTCTGAAGACAGTGAACTGCCAACAATAAAATGGGAGTGTAACACGGGAGAAAACAAATGGAACAATGAGAACTCCTGCCCCCCTCTCCCAAGAGGCTCTCAGAATTCCAGCAGGCAGGATTATTAGCTCAGTAAGTTACATAAAATAGAAACGGCAGAGACAGCAGTCTCTGATAACAATGCAATAAAACCAGAAATTAACGAACTTTAACCAAAGGATATTCCATTTGCAATTCATATCATTTTAGAAACATCTAAAGGGAACTAGTTTATTTAATACATATAGCCCTGATATGGCAGGAAACACAATGAGACCAGAAATCTTTAAAGCGGTGTGACAAACAGACCCATTCATGCAATGACCCACTTCTTCCAACATCACCAGCGAGTTTCGGGAGCCGGGGACACCAAGCACTCTGTGGAGTTAGACATGAGTTATGAGGAGAATCCCAGAAAGGAAATAGGCTGCCGTTCTCTTTTCAACACACAGTTGGTGTTAGGAAGGGAGGGAGACGGAGATGCAGTTGGGGACGTGATTCCTTTCCTCACCTCCACGGCCTTCCCTCGCTGTACGGCCCACTTAGCAACAACAGAAGCAGTGGTTTCAACGTCTTGCTGAACAGGCCGCCACAACAAATCAGCTTCAAAGGATGAGTCCCCAGGGACGTCATTGCCCCTTTTGGCACAGTGCAGACAAAAGCAGCCCATTCAGCTGCAAACTACACGTGTACACACATACTCATACACATGTGCGTGGGGCATAAGCAGCTCACACTGTTACCTGAGCTCAGTGAAGGGCTGGGCTTCACCAGAAGGTTTGAAACGTCAGACCACTACGAGGCCAAGTGCTCTCCTACCTGCTGTTTGCTGGGCTTCCTGCATGCTCTCCTCCTGCCAGGAGCATGAGTGCATGGGGCTTTGAGACGAAAAGAAGTGACTCAGACAAAAATGATACATCCTGATATTTTAACACAAGCAATCTGGCTCTGGTGTGGAAAACAGACTGACGGTGAAGAGGCACAGGAGCAAAGCCAGGAGAAGATTTAGGAGGCTAAGCCATAATCCAGCGCAGAGGTAACGTAACTGTCCACGGGCAGCGAAGAGGAACACAGATGCTATGAGGGCCCATCACTGGGGATTCAGTCTGAAGAGGGAACCCAGGCCAGAGCAGTGAACTGTCCATCTGAGGGGAGATGCCAACATACCTCTCAGGAACAGGCCACACAAACACAGTGAAGTCACAAGAAAGACACAGAACCCACGAATGACACCACAGATGTGGCATTGCGTGTTTGTGACATGCTGCACCTGACATTTGGAGGTACATGCTCCCCTAAAGCTCTCAGAGAACAAAACAAAAATTGGCAATATTCTAACTCAGTGCAAGTTTCAACAAATTTTGAAGACATGAAATCAACAGACTGTGCTCTCTACCCACTAGGCAATTAAATTAGAAATCATTAGCAAAAGGATAACTTTATAATCCCCCTGAACATAACATTTTTTAAAAGCTTCTGGGGGCGTCTGGGTGGCACAGTTGGTTAAGTGTCTGACTCTTGGTTTTGGGATAGGTCATGATCTCAGGGTTCTGAGATCAAGCCCCGCGGGGGCTCCCTGCTAGATGTGGACCTGCTTAAGATTCTCTCCTTCTCCCTCTGCCCCTCTCCACCCTGCTAATGCGCTCACTCTCTCTCAATAATAATAATGATAATAATAATAATAAAAACAAAAGCTTCTAAATAAGAAATGGATGGAATGACATAATGAAACTAGAAAATAACTAGACCAATAAACTTGCAACATGACAAACTTGGTGGCAAGTGGCTACAATAGAATTTGCAGAAAAACTTAGTCTTAAAAGCCTGTATTAGAAATAAAGGGAGGCCAAAAATTAGTGAGTAAAAAATCCAAGTTAAGGATTTAGAAAATAACAAAGTATTCACAGAAAGTAGAGAAAAGGTAATAATAAGGAACAGATCAGAAGAAAAGACATGAGCCAGTTGAGAAAATGAACAGATATAAAATTCAGTTCTTTAACAAAGGTCTAGAAACACACAGCCCTCTGATGATAAAGGAAAATAATCAAGAAGGCACAGATGGTAATAGTGGCTATAAGGAAGACCAGGGCCTCTGGCTGTGGACACGATCCAGCAGACACGGTTCTCCCATTCGTCCTGCTAAGCACAATGAACTGGACATCAAACGTGAAGCAAACAAGGGAAAACTTGGGGAAGCAGAGAGAAGAAGGCGGACTGGCTAGCGGGCTCAGGATTTGAAGCATGCCACAGCAACGAGCTCACCACTTTGTTTTGTTTCATCTCACTTCTCTCCTAGATATGCCATACTGGTCACTGGAAAAGCCTGCAACCTAAAAATGCTGCAGGACACAGAAAAACAAGTCTCAAGAAAAGTGTGCTCTCTCTCTAGGCCAGGAACTGGGAACAGGAAGCCTAGACAGCCAGAGAGCTTCTGACAGTGCCTGTCCTCCTGCAGGCGGCGCCCGCAGGAAACGCACACACACCTCTACCTGTCCTCATGCGGAGAGGCTGGAACGGCAGCCTAGCCTCCCACCCCTACCTGGCAGTACCAAGACACTCCCCTCCCCGCCCAGGTGTCAGGGGGATTGAGGGAGGGGCCTGGACCTCCACCCCAGTCTGCTGTGAACAAGGTGCCCCCACATGGGGTCAGCAGAGACCTGCTAAGATAGGAGATTTATAGCAGACACAGAATACCACAACACTATAACCAAAATTTCCAGGATACAAATGAAAATCACTTATCGTGCCCAAAACTAGGAAAACCTCAACATGAACAAGAAAAGAAAATCAGGGGCGCCTGGGTGGCTCAGTTGTTAAGTGTCTGCCTTCGGCTCAGGGCGTGATCTCGGCGTTCTGGGATCAAGCCCCACATCGGGCTCCTCTGCTGAGAGCCTGCTTCTCCCTCTCCCACTCCCCCTGCTTGTGTTCCCTCTCTCGCTGGCTGTCTGTCAAATAAATAAATCAAATCTTAAAAAACAAAAAAAGAAAACCAACAAATGCTGAACACTGCGATGACAGACCCGTGTGAGCCCTCTGACAAGGATCTTTAAAGCAGCCATTGCACAGACGCGTCAGTGAGCATTTAGGAACACGGTTAAAGCACATCCCTAAAAACTCACAAAGAAACAGAACCTGTGAAGAACCGTCAACAAACTACCAAAAACCAATCAACATGAAATCATCAATCTCATTATCCCTACAACCATTAAAGAAACTGAATTTGCAATAAAAAGCCATAGAAAAAGAAATCTCTGGGCCCAGATGGTTTCACCAGAGAATTTAATTTCAAAGAAGATGAACACCAACCTTAGACAACCTTTTAGAGAAGACAGATGGAGAATTCTTCCCAACTCATTTGCTGAGCCACTATCACCTTGATACCAAAACCAGAGCAATTTGCCTTATGAACATAGACACAAATAAACTAAAACAATTTTTAATTATCAAAATGAATCCAGCAATGTATAGAAGATTCATACACCATGACCACGTAGGGTTCATCCAGGTATGCAAAGGTGGCTTCATATTGAAAAAATCAATCAATATAATCTACCATCATCTATAAACTAAAGCATGAAAACCACATGATCATATAAATTGATGCATAAAAAGCATTTAACAAAATTCAACACTTATTCATGAAAAAAAAAAAGCCAGTGAATTAAGGACACAGGAAAGTTACCACAACTTCTTAAACCGCATCTACAAAACCTATAGCTAACATCATAGCTAATGTTATGGGTAATGCTTTACCCTGCAGCTGGGAACAGGGCAAGGCTGTCCACAGTCGCCACTCTTAGGACACCAGAGTTTCAGTCACTGTCACAGGCAAGAAAAATGAACCAGAGACATACAGACTGGAAAAGAAGAAATAAAACTTTCTCTATTTGCAGATGATAATTTTCTACCTAGAAAACCCCAAGGAATTTATAAAACAAAACTTCTAGCCCTGATAATTGAATTCAGAAAGGTAGAATGTAAGAGTAATATACAAAAATTAACTGCATTTTTAGATGCTAACAGTGAACACACATAAACCAAAATTTAAAACACAGTATCATTTAAAATCATTCAAAATAAAATGAAATACTTATACACCTAACATATACAGGATCTGTATGCTAAAAACTGTGAAATGCTGATAAAGTAAACTTTAAAAACCTAAATAAATGGAGAGACATATCATATCCATGGATTGGAAGACTCAACATAGTGAAAATACCAATTCTCTCCAAATTGATCTAAAGGTCCAATGCAATTCCTATAAAAATCCCAGCAATGTAGGGGCGCCTGGGTGGCTCAGTACATTAAGCACCTGACTTTTGATCTCAGCTCAGGTCTGGATCTCAGGGTTGTGAGTTCAAGCCCTGTTTTGGGCTGCATACTGGGCATGGAGCCTACTTAAAAAATTAAAATTAAAAAACAAAAATCCCAGAAATGTTTTTTTGTAGGCATAAATATGCTTATTCTAAAATCTATATGGAAAGGCACAGACCCTAGAGTAGCTTTAAAAATCTTGGGGGGAAAAAAAGGACAAAGCAAAAAGAATCATTCAATTCGATAATAAGTCTTACTTTGTAACTACAGTTTTCAAGATACCATGGACCAACAGAATAGAATAAAGAACCTAGAAATAAACAACCCAAATATGACCAACTGATTTTTGAAAAGGTGGAAAAACAATTCAATGGAGAAAAAGTAGTCTTTTCAACAAATGGTTTTGGGACAACACATCAGTCGATAAAATGAACCTTGATCTAGGTCTCATACCTTACACAAACATTAAACCAAAATGGATCACAGACCTAGATATAAAACAAGAAACTAAAACTTTTAGAAAAAAACGCAAAGGAGAAAAATCTTCAGAATCTAGGCTAAGCAGAGTTCTTAGACTTAACACAGAAGGCATACTTTGTGAAAGGAAAAATCAACAGATTGGACTTAATGAAATTTAAAAACTTTTGCTAAGCAAAATCCCGTAAGAGAGTGAAAAGACAAGCTATAAACTGGGAGAAAATATTTGCAAACCACACAGCCAACAAAAGACTAGCATATAGAATATATAAAGCATACTCAAAACTCAACAATAAAATTTTTAAAAAAAATCAATTAGAAAACAGCAGTACTGGGGAGCCCGGGTGGCTCAGTCAGTTACGCGTCTGATTCTTGATTTCAGCTCAGGTCGTGATCTCAGGGTCCTGGAATCGAATCTTGTGTTGGGCTCTGCACTCAGTGGAGAGTCTGCTTGAGGATTCTTGCTCCCTCTTCTTCTGCCCCTCCCGCCCTGCTCCGTCTCTTCCCTCTCTCTCTCAAATAAATAAATCTTTTTTAAAAAAGAAAGAAAACGGTAATATAGGCCTACCTCAAGAAGCATGAAAAGTCTCAAATAAACAACCTAACCTTGCACCTAAAGGAGTTGGAAAAAGAACAACAAATAAAACAAAACCAGCAGAAGGAAGGAAATAATTAAGATTAGAGCAGAAGCGAATGATATAGAACCTAAAAATACAGTAAAACAGATCAATGAAACCAAGAGCTGGTTCTTTGAAAAAAAAGTCAATAAAATTGATAAACCTCTAGCCATAAATACCAAGAAAAAAGAGAATAGGTTTAAATAAATAAAATCACAAATGAGAGAGGAGAAATAACAACCAACACCACAGAAATAAAAATAATCATAGGAGAATATTATGGAAGACTATATGACAACAAATTAACAACCTAGAAGAAATGGATAAATACCTAGAAACATACAAACTACCAAAACTCAAACAGGAATAGAAAATTTGAACAGATCAAAAACCAGCAAAGAAATTGAATCAATAATCAAAAATCTCCCAACAAACAAAAGTCCAGGACCAGATGGCTATACAGGCGAACTCTACCAGACATATAAAGAGTTACTACCCATTCTTTGCAAACTATTCCAAAAAACAGAAAAGGAAGGAAAACTTCCAAATTCATTCTATGAGGCCAGCATTACCTTGATTCCAAAACCAAAAACTCCACTAAAAAAGAAAACCATAGGCCAATATCCCTGATGAACGTGGATACAAAAATTCTCAACAAGGGTCATTTACTGCAATCAAATGGATTTTTTAAAAGATATCATTTATTTATTTGAGAGAGAGAGAGAGCGTGCAAGCATGAGCAGGGGGAGGAGTAGAGGGACGAGCAGACTCCCTGATGAGTAGGGAGCCCGAGGTGGGGCTGGATCCCAAGATCCTGAGATCATGACCTGAGCCAGAGGCAGACACTTAACAACTGAGCCACCCAGGCACCCCTCAAGTGGGATTTATTCCTGTGTTGCAAGGGTGGGTCAGTATTTGCAAATCAATCCATGTGATACACCACATCAACAAGAGAAAGGGTAAGAACCACGTGATCCTTTGAATAGACACAGAAAAAGCATTTGACAAAGTACAACATCCATTCATGATAAAAGCCCTCAACAAAGTAGGGATAGAGGGAACATACCTCAACATAATAAAGGCCATATATAAAAACCCCACAGGGAACATCATATTTAATGGTAAAAAACTGAGAGCTTTTCCCCTAAGGTTAGGGGCATGACAGGGAAGTCCATTCTCGCCACTGGTATTCAACATAGTACTAGAAGTCCTAGCCTCAGTAATCAGACAAAAAGAAATAAAAGGCATCCAAATCAGTAAGAAAGACGTAAAAAAATGTTCACTATTTTCAGATGACATGATACTGTATATAGAAAACCCAGAAGACTCCACCAAAAAATTGCTAGAACTGATAAATGAATTCAGTAAAGTTGCAGGATACAAAATCAACATACAGAAATCTATTGCATTTCTATATGCCAGTAATGAATCAGCAGAAAGAAAAATTAAGAAAACAATCCCATTTACAATTGCCTCAAAAAAATAAGATACCTAGGAATAACCCTAACCAAAGAGGTGAAAGACCCGTACCCTGAAAACTATAAAATGCTGATGAAAGAAATTGAAGAGGACACAAAGAAATGGAAAGACATTCCACACTCATGGATTGGAAGAACAAACAACATTAAAATGTCTATACTATCCAAAGCAATCTCCACATTTAATGCAATCCTTATCAAAATACCAACAGCATTTTTCACAGAACTAGAGCAAATAATCCTAAAATTTGTATGGAACCACAAAAGACCCTGAGTAACCAAAGTAATCTTGAAAAAGAAAAGCAAGGGGTATCACAATTCTGGATTTCAAGTTACATTACAAAGCTGTAATAATCAAAACAGCAGGGTATTGGCACAAAAATAGACATATAGATAAACAGAACAGAATAGAAAACCCAGAAATGAACCCACAATTAATCTTTGACCAAGTAGGAAAGAATATCCAATGGGAAAAGGACAGTCTCTTCAACAAATGTTGTTGGGAAAACTGGACAGCAGCATGCAGAATAATGAAACTGGACCACTTTCTTACACCATACACAAAAATAAATTCAAAATAGATGAAAGACCTAAATGTGAGACCTGAAACCATAAAAAATCTTAGAAGAGAACACAGGCAGTGACTTCTCTGTTATCAGTCGTAACATTTTTCTAGGTATATCTCCTGAGGCAAGAGAAATAAAAGCAAAAATAAACTACTGGGACTTCATCAAAATAAAAAGCTTCTGCCCAGAAAAGGAAACGACCAACAAAACTAAGAGGCAGACTGCACCTACAGAATGGGAGAAGATATTTGCAAATCACATACTTGATAAAAGGTTAGTATCCAAAATATATAAAGAACTTACACAATTCAACACCCAAAAACCAAATAATTTGATTAAAACATGGGCAGAAGTCATGAACAGACATTTTTCCTAAGAAGACATCCAGATGCCAACAGACACATGAAAAGATGCTCAACACCGCTCAGCATCAGGGAAAGGCAGATCCAGACCACAATGAGACACCACCTCACACCAGTCAGAATGGCTAAAAACAAGTCAGGAAACGACAGATGTTGGCGAGGATGTGGAGAAAGGGGAGCCCTCTTATACTGCTGGTGGGAACGCAAGCTGGTGCAGCCACTGTGGAACAGTATGGAGGTTCCTCAAAAAGTTGAAAACAGAGCTACCCTATGACCCAGCGATTGCACTACTAGATATTCACCCGAATGATATAAAAATTCTGATTCGAAGGGGTACATGCATCCCTATGTTTACTGCAGCATTATTTACAATGGTCAAGATATGGAAACAGCCCAAATGTCCATCAACTGATGAATGGATAAAGAAGATGTGGTGTATACACAATGGGATATTACTCAGCCATAAAAAAAAGAAAATGAAATCTTGCCATTTGCTACAACGTGGATGGAGCTAGAGAGCATTATGCTAAGTGAAATAAGTCAGTCTGAGAATGACAAACATCATATGAGCTCACTCATATTTGTAATTTAAGGAACAAAATAAATAAGCAAAGGGAAAAAACAGAGACAGACAAAGCAAGAAACAGACTCTCAACTCTAGAAAATAAACTGATGGTCATCAGACGGAAGTTGGGTGGGGGGATGGGGGAAAGGGGTGATGGGGTTTAAAAAATCAATTAGAAAATGAGAAAAAGTCATGAACAGACATTTCCCCAAAGAAAATATATGGATGGAAAATAAGCACATGAAAATATTGTTCAACATCATTAGTTATCAGGGAAATGCAAATTAAGACCACCAGGCTACATACCTATTAGAACAGCTTTGAAAAACAGTGATAATACCAAATATTGTCAAGGACATGCAGAAATCGGATCTCTCATACATTTCCGTAGAAATGTGAAATGGTACAGCCACTCTGGAAAAATCATTTATTACAAAATGAACCATGTCCTTGCTATAGAACCCAGCAACTGTACTTTTGGCATTGATGCCAGAGAAATAAACACTTACGTCAACATGAAAACCTGTGCTTGAGCTTACACTGCAGCTTTATTCACAACAGGCAAAAATGGGAAACAACCCCGGTGTCCCTCAGTGGGCGTATGGTTTGACTGTGGTCATCCAGCACCATGGAATGAGACACAGCAGAAAAAGGAACAAACACTGATGTGCACAGCAACGGGGACGGACCTGTAGGGCCTTCCATGGAGTGAAAAAAGCCAAAGGTAAAAGGTTGCAAACTGTATGACTTCATTTCTATAACATTTTTGAAATGACATGAAGATTGAGAATTAATGACTGATTTCCAGGGGAGAGATGGGAGTGGGTGGAGGGTGACTATTTCAGGGCATTACAAGGCACTTCCTTACAGGTGATGAAGGGGGCAGTTCTGTATCTTAGACTGTGGGGGTGGTTACGCAAATCTGTGCAGGGTATAAAACTGCATAGACTCTAACTACTACTACTACTGTTACTACTATTCCTGTTATTGCTACTACCATTACAGTCCTGCTGTTACAACTTTACTACCAATGCCACGATGGCTGCTACTACTACTGCCTCTATTACTGCTGCTGCTGTCACTGCTGCTACTGTTACTACTACTATCACTACCACCACTGTTACTGCTACTCTTATACCACTGCCACTATTACTGCTACGATCACTACCACTACTACCACCATTTCCACTACTCTTGCTGCCATTATGACCGGCACCACTATTACCGCTACTGCTACTACTTCTGTTATTGCTGCTACTCTTACCACCACGGCTATTAGTACTATTGTTATTACTAATACTATTACTACTACCACCACTACTTCTGCTCCCCCTCCTACTACCACACACACACACACACACACACGAGTACAGGTAAAAAGTGGTAAAACTGGAATAAAGTTTGAAGTCTAATTAGCAGCACTGCACTGTATTATTTTCTGGGCTTTCATATTGTACTAAAGTTATGTAAGATGTTACCACTGGAAGAAGCTGGGTAAATGTTATAGGAGACTCTGTACTGTTCTTGCTACTCCCTATGAATCTGTGATTATTTCAGAATAAAGGTTAAAAATAATGCTACAGCAAAGTTGAAAGAAAGCACAGAGAAATTCTGAAACAAAAAGCTACAAAAGCCAGTTTCAAACTCAGCAAATACGTTTAACAACAGAACTGTGCAGAATTGAAGAGATTTTATGAGCCGAGAGCTAAGCCACAGGAGATGGTCCAAAATGTACCACCCAAAGAACCAGATGGGAAACGTGAGAGATCTCACACACACACACACACACACACACACACACACACACACGGAGCTGGCCACTGACCTACATTCACTGGGGCTCCGAGGAGAGGGCGGGGGTGGAGCAGAGGCTCTATCTACAGGGCAGAGCTGGTAAAAGACTCAGGCACCCAACCCATTGCAAGCAAGATTGACAGAGGAGCTCACACCAGAGAATCTCAAGAAAACAAAGACAAAGAAGAGATATTAAAAGCCAACAAAGAAATAAATGAGATTATTTTCAAAGGAGCAGTAGTTAGATGGAAGTCTTCCTTCCCAATAGTAACCATGCCGCGCACACAGAATGGAACGAGAGCCGTGGTGTGCTGGGAATGACCGTGCACGTAGACTTCTCTCCCGCAGATGGTCGTCCTGCACAGATGAAGGTGCATGAAGGCATTTCTGGACAATCAGAAAATGGGAACTTCTCCAGCGAACCCACTCCACAGTAGATTGTAAAGGCTATTGTTCAGGCAGAAGGAAAATGGCCACAGAAAGAAAACTGGATTTGCAGGAAGAAATGAAGAATAAAACATGTAAAAATATGAATAAAAGGAAATGAGTATCAACCATCTAGGATAATCATCATTACTTGTTATTCAGTTAACTAATTATTAAATCTCCCAGAATTTAAATATATGTAAAAATTCACTATGGTGGTCATGGAACAGGGTAGCTCTTTCTTTTAATTTTCAAAATTCCTTAAAAATCCCCAGATATGGTGACAAGATTAACAAAGAAAACCCCCCTGAGATCTCTTCAGTAGAATCAGATGTCAAGGAATCCATCAAACCCAGAGAATAGGGGTAGGTGTGGCCAAAATACAGCAGCAGGGTCCAAGTGAATCACCGAATGCACAGTGTTTATAGAAAATATTAAGTGGGGAACAGCCCTTTGAGACACAAAACTCGGAAACCCCCCAAAATAGTAATACCCCCACAAAGAAACAGGGACGCACACTAAGTGGGAATCTAGGTGAATATTCTGAGAGCAAATGGGAGAAACTCCAGGAAGTATGTGCTGAATCCAAGTCCCCAAGTTCTGGGAAAGTGAAAACAAAAGGAGAAAGAAAGGAGGAAGGGAGGGAAGGCAGGAAAGCAGGAAGGCAGGAAGGCAGGAAGGCAGGAAGGAAGGCAGGAAGGCAGGAAGGCAGGAAGGCAGGAAGGAAGGAAGGAAGGCAGGAAGGCAGGAAGGAAGGAAGGCAGGAAGGAAGGCAGGAAGGAAGGCAGGAAGGCAGGAAGGCAGGAAGGCAGGAAGGCAGGAAGGAAGGCAGGAAGGCAGGAAGGAAGGAAGGAAGGCAGGAAGGCAGGAAGGAAGGAAGGCAGGAAGGCAGGAAGGCAGGAAGGAAAGAAGGAAGGCAGGAAGGCAGGAAGGAAGGGGCAAGGAACCATTTAGGAGCTTGTAGGAAATGTAAACAGTGCCGAAGAGCTCTGAGTCCTCAGGAATCTCAAAAATATACAACAATATTCACTTTTGGAGAGAGAACCATCTGGAGAAAAAACAAACCCAACAAAAGACGAGAAACCCCACAGGAAGCTACTGGAACACAGGTTTCAGAGAAGGATGGTGGGGGGGGCAGTGGGCAGTCTCTGACTGTGCTGGCCCCGCACAGCCGATGGCTAAGGTGTGGGACAGAGCCCCTGGAAGGTGGTGTGGGAGGGGGGCATGGGAGGGGGCTGAATGCTGAGCCCTGTTCCTTTCCAGAGGGAGGAGGTCGTCCTGAAGCAGGAGTGATGCTCGCCACCAGGAAGGCCTGAGCGAGGCCACGTAAAAACTATTTCATGGCAGCAACAAAGGAGAAATCCCTGGAGCCCAAGGCTAGGAAAGTTATTCAGGCTCATTCCCAATTCCTATTCAGGTCCAGAAAACCCCTTATTTAAAATCAAGAGGCAAAGGATTATGATCGAATCCCATAAAAATATATTACCAAAAAGAAGTGAAAATAAATAACGTTGTAAAAGATGACAAAAATACACCAGAAAACTATGAACCCAAAGAAAATTATAGCCTAATTAATATGTCACATTGAACTAAAATTTGAGAAAATAATCAACATTTTAGAAGAACTTAATTTAAAATAGAATTAGAACATCTCAAAGTGACATGGCAAGAAAATAGGAGGATATAAAAAGGTGCCTAGAAAAGCTCAGGAACAAACTAGAATGTTTTTCAGAAGTGAGAAGCGGAAGAAACATAGGAGCAAAGAGACATCACAGAAGGCCCAGGAAAGCGTGTGGAGAACAGAAGTAAGGAAAGAAAATTATGAGACAGACATGCAGGAAGAAGACTCAAAAGAACATGACAGACACAACGCACGGGCAAGAGAGGGCCAACGCTCACGTACGCGTAAGTGCGACTCGCTGTACCTTCACGTGGACACGTGTGCATTCCAAAACACCTCCTGAAATAAAACACAGCCTGGATCTACACAGTGACTGGGCGCCCCGCGTTCCTGAAAAGTCAAGCCTGAGTAGTTAACAGCAAGTCATGCTTTGGGAAAATGATTAGCTGCTAGAGATGAAGTCTCCAGGGCGTCCAAAGCAAAAGGTCCCAAGTGCTTATGATGAAAAGAACATCTGAGTGAGGTCAGACTTCTCACCAGCAACGCAGAAGGAAAGCAACATTTTTAAGACACTACAGTGAAATAATATAAACTAAGGATTTTATGCAGCTTAATTACACCTGCATTGCAAAGGCTACAGATCAGAAGACGTGAACGGGCAGGAACATAGGGAATGCACGGCGAGCCTACGGCAAAGAACCTAACATAGAATGGGTCCCAGCAGGCCACAAAACAAGTGGAGGAACTTTGTCATAGGTATGGTGACAAGCATCGGATATATTTCACTCTAGAACCAGGACTAAACAACGCAGTTAATGGTGACAGAACAACAGACAAATGTTAAATGTGCTGAAGATAAACAGTTGATAAAGCTAATAAAGTGGGAGAAAAGGCAGGAGAGTAAATGAGGGGAGCCTTCTAGCTACCAAGAGGGAGTAATCATGTGGCACATGAAACAGACGCGGGGGTCTGGAGGGTCTGGAGGGACAGAAGACGCTTCCAGCCACCTGCAACACTCCCCATGGGAGCACATCAATAGACAAAAGAAAAAAAGAGGAGGGGTTTTTGTGAATTATACAGACAAATAATAGTATAAAGCCAAAAAATATATATATCTTCCCAAGAATCAAAAGAAATATGAACAAAAAGGAAATGTTTACTAAGTTAAGGAACTCATTTATACATTACACATACATATAAATGTATATATATATATATATTTATATTTTCAAAAATATACGGAAAGATAAATTAAAAGCTACTTACTTGGGAACGGAGGGACCTGGATGGAAAGAGGGGTGGACATGAGATTTTTCTGAATAGACTGCAATAAATTTTTACTTTAGAATCATATAAATGTTTACATAATCAAAAACAAGATTTTTAAAAAATCCCTAAAAGCTTAAAAAAAAAATCTAAGTATACACGAAGTTGGTGATATAACCGCAGAGAGAAGAATTGTGGCAACTGACCTTAAAACACAGGACTCTGGCTGGATATTCTCAGGGGTAGACAGACATGCAAGGAAATATACTAACCTTGATTAGTCATTTGTTGGCACCAATAATATTCCAAACCCATTATATGTACATTTAGGGTAAAGCACGCATGTAATAATGCTAACAAGACAAAAGAGAAACTAGTACAAAATTTAAAAATTTTAAGTTAAAACCCTGTAATCTTACATTTGGTTTAGAACTATTTCTGTGAACCCACGATTTCCCCTTCTTAACTCTCTCCACTGAAACTATGAAAGGGTGATGGCACTCCATTGCAATAAGCAGCCTCACCGCCTAGACTACGGCCTCTAAATGTTATCCCCAACTGGGGCAAAACAGGGCCCCTGAGAGAACTGGTTGATTCCAGGAGGTCTGGGAAAGCGAGGATCAAAGATGATACCGGAACATGTTACTCGACAGAGTCAAGGACACCATCAGAGACTTGTGTGGTTTTAACTGCACAGAAGCCAGCAAAATACAGAACAATTTGAATATAGAGAATAATTGTGGTGTGAACAAATTTACTGTATATATAAAACCCAAAAATTAATAATAATGCTTTAAAAAGAAAAAAAAGAATAGCAGAGAGAGAAATAAAACTCATTGGACAATGAAAAATATGCTTAAATACAAAGAAATAAATACTTATCCTGCCTTTCTGGTAGAAACCATATTTTAGGGAACCAAATGGCCTTAGTGAATGAGAAAAGTTACTCCATATGGAATAATCCCAATGAATCCACGTGGAAAGGATCACACAGCCGTCAAGCCACCATTCAGCAGACCCTGGTCGAATAACGGATCCAGGCGGCAGTCGTCAGTGGACACCAAACCCCTGGGTGGACGGGGGGTGGGAAGCCTGGGAGAGCCCCTGTGTCCGAGGTGCTCGCAGCCCTGGCACACACAGTGCACGGCACCACCCACGACGTTTGTGTGTCTGAAAAACACAACTCAGGTGGAATAAAGCCGGGTTCTAGGAAATAGGGAGGATGGAGGAAGACGGTGAATGACCCTGCAAGGAAGCAACCGGCCGAACCCAGGACGTGGGACAGCCCACAAACCATCAGCAGTGAGAAGGCTGGGGGAACGTGCTCACATGGAAGGGGTCGCAGCACAGCATCGAGGGCCAGGCCTGGGCACTGCTTCCTGGGATTTCAACACGACGTCACAGGGGGGCCCAGATCCAAGGGCAGGGAACGCCGACGCCAATGGGAGGGAGGTGAAAGTCATGGCACAGTAGAAGCATGGGGGCTGGGGCCCTGCTGCACGAAGGCCTGGCACAGGCGGGCCTGGTGCTCCACCGTGAGGAGGCCACACCGCTGGGAGTCCCTAGTGGGGTGGGAGGGTGCGCCGAGCAGGAAGACGCCACACAAACAGGCAGGACTGTGAAGGTCGTCCTCGGCCGGGAACAGACCGATGCAGGCTAGTGACATGTGAGCAGCTACTCTTTTCCAAGGTCATTCTGGTTACTGGGAGGCTGTGATTGGTTCCATGATGGTGGCAGTCAGGACGGAGGCCGATTCAGAGGGGTGGTGTTGGGTCAGATGACAAGGAGGGAGGAGGTATCAAGAGCGACTCTGCGGCTCCATCTGATGGTATCTCCCACAGAGAACTGCCACCCGCAAGCCTGCCAGATGGCAGAAGTCAGCTCCTGGGCCAGTGCTGGCCACGGCCAGGCAGGCAGAGCTCTGGCCACGGGTGGGCAGACAGTAGCCACAGCGGGATGGAGCAGCAGGCTGCTCCGGGGGGCATGGCAACACTGCCCCTCTCCGCCCTCCCTTGCTCCTCTCAGGAACTCCTTCTAGGGTTCTGGAAGATCACACAGCTTTTTGTCTAGTGAGGTCACTGTGCCTGTGTCCGAGACTCCCTCTGTCACCCTGCTGTCCCCTCCTGTTGGACCAAAGTGCAAGTCCATCAGCTGGCTGGGGCCTGTCCTCCCAGGGCTGCCCGGGACACCGGCTCTCCACATGCTGTCCCCCCCTGGGCGGCCAGGCCCAGGCCTACCTCTCTAGGATGCCAGCACAGTCACACACAGAGCCCCGGGCCCCAGTCCATCTTCTCAGCCTTGCTGGCGGCTGTGCTGGCCCTGCCTCTGTTCTAATGCCGTTGAGCCCGGACTGGCACTGTCCAGTCCAGACAGCACGAGCTGGGGATCAGGCCACGTCCCAGTAGAGAGAGCATGGTTGCAGCCCCTGGTCACTGTGGCTCATGCGTCTGTCACCCACGAAGCCTCACACAGTGCAGTGTGGCCACACCAAGGGCCACCACACCCACAAGGAGCTCAGGACCCATCTTCCTGGACTGGAGCCCAGGAAGCATCCCTGCCTCAGGTTTCTCAGATGCACATGGAACGAAAAGAGCTGCTCCACGTTTCTCCTGGTCAGCAAGGGCGTGGCCCGGAACCTTGAGCCTGCCTGGGAAGCCACGGTGAGGAGCACTTACAGAGTCTGGGCTCTGCCGTGGCATCCAAGCACATGGGCAGTGGCCTCCTCCACCACGGGGCACGATCCAGCGTGGGTGCCGTTGAAGGTCCGGTGGGGCGTCCCGCAGGAGGATCACGTGTGGGTTGGTGAGGGGCCGGAGTTGAACAGAACTCACTGGTTTGTCAAGAGGCACACTCCCGCAGCCTGCTTCAGCCCCAGCTCTGGCCACCCCACTTTGGCTGTTAGTTCTAGAAGATGCACACCTAGCTCCCATGATGACTAATTTCTCCTAAGCGTCCTTCATCAGAACATCTGCGGTGCCGAGAGTGCAGTGCAGCCCCTGGGTCCACGGAAGCCCGGGGGATGTGTGCTTCTCCCTCCGAGCCAGGCAGGCGGGGCCCATGACGGTGGACCCCGAGCTGACGTCCACGCCCCGTCTCGCCTTCTCTGTGCTGTTGCCGGCACTCTTAGCTTTCACCCGGCATTCGTTCCTTCTGGGTTTTGTTGTGAATGTGCACTTCACCATCTCCTCTCCGCCCCTCGCCAGTTCCAAGGCTGCTTTATGCCTCTTTTAAGAAATTGTTACACCATCTGTCTCTTGGCCTACACTATGAAAGACCATATCTAGTTTTTTAAAACAGGGTTTCTTTTGGAGTCTGTTAGCCCATTTTGCTCACAATTTTCTCTTTTGTCTGTGTAAAGTTTCAGCGATGCTATTATTTCAAGCTCTGTGCCCACAAGCACTCTTCCATGGCCTCTGGGACTCTGTGACCTGGGGAAGGACAGGGCTGCTGTGGTCGTTCTCTGTTGAGACGCCATCTGTAAGGTGCTGCCTTAGCAGACATGAACCGGACTGTGCTGAAGGGCCACCAAGAGCCTGGACCCAGAGCTGCCACCCCTGCCCAGCCGACGGGATTGCAGCCAATGTTGGGCAGTCTGCACGACTTGGGAGAAGGTGTCCAGCTCAACGCAGACTCTGGCTGGAAAGCAAAGACCTCTAGGTGGTGCATTTCCACCGTTATAGGTGACTCACGTACAGACTGCTAGTGAGCCACAGATCAAAGGCACCCATGCCTGGCATCATGACACAGACACACCCAGGACGCACCAGCACCCCCAGCCCAGAGTAAGAAGCTCACGGCTGGGCCTTCACCGCTTCCCTCTGTCTTGGGGCCATGCCTTCAGGCCTCGTCAATCAGAGCCTCTGTGGCAGGACCAGGCAAAAAGGGACTGCAAGGCTCGCCAACCACAGAGAGCCAAGGACATGGGTCTGCCTCCGCACAGAGAGTGCTGACAGTCCCCACTCCCTCTGCTCACCCAACCATGTCCTGGCTCGGCTGGGCCTTCCCTGCATATGGGCTTTCATTCTGGTGACCAGACGACGTCTGTCTGACATGTGCTCACTGGTCCATGTGGTCTGAACTTGTTTCCGACATTTAAAAATCAGATTTCATATTCAAATCTCATTTTATGACTTTAAATGGGGGAGCAGAAGACCTAGCAACACTGAGTCTACAGGTCCAGGAGGCTACAAGTGCTCCCATCCCACTGAGGCGGTTTTCCGCTCATGGACAGCGGCCAGCCTGCTCCTTGATCACTGAGCCAGGCTCTGCACAGCCCTCTGTCCCTACCTGTTACGTCCACGCTGATGGCCACGCATGCCAGGCTGTGGTTGTGAATCCTCGTGAATCCTGGAGAAAGAGACTCTGCTCCTGTAAAGAGCAGCTCTGGCCCGGGGGCCTGCCTCCCTCTCCTGCGGCTCATCTAGCTCCTCAGGGCACAGCAGAACCTGACAGTCTGCTTGAAAAAGCTGCCAGAGGCCAAAGTGAAAAGTAACAAACAAAGAAAAGTACCAAATTTGGCATTTACAACAAATAGCAGTTTTCCTAGATTTTTTGAAGTTTTAAGGCTGTAGCATCAGATGGCCTGGAAAGTGACCCTCCAGGAGGCACTTCCTTCTCTATACATATGTCCCTCATCGGACCGATGATCTAAGGGTTCTTCCAGCCTTTGACTCCATGATACTAAGTATTTCACAAGAAAGTGCACAAGTGTTATGAACAGTGAAGGTAAGTGACAACTCAAGTTACATGTGATGTTAGCCATAGAAAGGCAGCTCCTGGCAGGGGGTGTGGTAGACACACTGAGGGCCTCACGAGCCCCTGGCCTCTGTCTGCAGGATGGACGGCCACTCTGACCAGCACACGCAAGGCCTGGGAGAGACCCCGGGTAGCACACGCTCAACGTGCCTGCCCCACGGTGTGCCCAGCTGGCAGTTTTTGTTAAACTCAGTCTGGCCCACTAGATTCTCATCCTGTCCCCAGAGCACTCGATGGCACCAAGGAAGCCACAGAGAGCTGGAGGGCCACAGCTCACCTTGGACTGTGACATATGCCAGGGGTGCTGGCAGGGGTCTCTGTAAGGCTGAGGCAGTTAATTCCCCAGAATCATTATGTTTCCAGGTTGTATAATAAGGTGTCATTCAGGGTGAAAAACTGACTCTCTTTAGAAAATTCTTTGATATCCATGATACTGAGAAGCAGACCCTCAATGGCTGACCCACCATCTGTATCCATAGAAAATTCTCTTATTGGCCTTAAATTAATTTTGTAAGCTAGAGAAATCAAGCAAGTTAAATTTACTAATCGGTTCTGCCAAACTCCGTGAAATGAAACATGACAGCAGAATGTTTCCAGCCTTCCCTTCTCTAAACAGATCTAAATACAAACCCTTTCTCTCCTGAAGAGCAGGGCACGCAGCACCCAGAGAGCTCATCAGCCTCACGGGCCACAGGCCACACAACATTTAACAAAAGCCAAGAGGACCAGAGGGTTGTCTGCACTCCAGAAAGGCAGAGCTGGAGCCTTGACTACCGCTCTTCTAGCAGCGGCATTAAACCCGTGGTTTGCTTTGCAGGGACGAGAGAAGAACAGGGATCACACTCTAGTGCGCCCGGACCGTGGGACACACTCCAAGACCCTGTGGGACAGGCCCAAACACGAGGAGTGCCATGCTCAGGGAGGGACCCTGCGGGAAGGCGGGGCTCTGACGGTGCAGCCCATGGCACAGGAGGATTTGTCACAAAGCGGCAAGCCCCAGCATCACCTGGACAGACTTCTTGGGTGAGGGGCCCTCCTTTCAGGGCTGAAGAGCAGTGCTAGGATGCAGGAAGGCCTTTCTGTGAAGCTTCGAGGCTGGGACAGTGCGGGGAGAATGACCTCACTCCCAGGAGAAGACAGCGGGGAGGGGGACAAATAAGACCAGGAATACTCGCTGAGAAAAACAGCTGCTTCTTAGCGGCTGGGAGGAGGGGACCCTGGGCGTGGGCTTCTGGATGGCAGCAGGGAGGGGCTGCTTCGGAGCGAGAGAAGGCGAGGAGCCCACGCAGGGAGGGCAGAAAGCACAGAGCTACTTATGCATGTACAATGTGATGGGAGCAGATGGCAGTCATGCTCCTTGGACTCCCTTCCCTAGTGGAAAAGGCTAGTCATGGAATATTTGCAGCATCTTATAAAGTTAGCTTATAAAAGTTACTATCATGCCACACTCCCAAATTGTTAATTATCTTGTTTTATTAAAAATATGATTTACATAACTGTCAAAAGGCAGGTATTTAATTACACAAGCAGGGAGGGAACACAGTGGGCAAAGTGGAGCCGCTCCTGCCCAGTCCTGCTCTCCCTGCTCTGTCCCCTGAGACGCTCGAGCCCAGTACTGCACCCACTTCCTCACAAACCCTTCCCCTAGCTGTCCTGTTCCCGGCAGCACTGCCTGGGGGGGCTTCTGCTTCAGCCTTCCTGTCCTCTCCACCCCACGCTCTGAGCAACCTTGTTGTTGCAAGTGACCTTGAGGCATAGTGAGGAGGCTGCTTGGTGCTGCTGCAGAGGCCTTGGTAACGCTGTGTGTTCCAGAACCTTCCGGGAGAGGAGGTGCCCGGACTCCGCATGAACAAGGGGCTCTTCTGGGGCACCCTGATAAGCTGACATCACTCCAGGCATGGCTGGTGGGCCCAGGCCTACAAGGTCCCCACACAGATGCTAGGAGGCTGTGGGTAACTGGACAGGCTGTCTGTCCCCACCTAAGAGCTGATCTGAGCTCTGGGGGAAGACGTGGATCACAGCTGGGCTTCAGTGCATGCGCATCCCAGAAAGAGCCTGGGGACACAGAGATCCAGAGCTTGGGATGGTGCCTGGGGGCTGGAGCCCCCCACTTGCCCAGAGAAGCCGGCCTCTTGGAGCACAGGGGACATGGTGTTGCTGGGCAGACAGCACAGACAAGCACCCAGAGACAACAGGAGGCTGCAAACCTCCTATGAGACACCTGAGGCCACAGCTGGGGAGTCTTGACTCAATCCCAGGAGGCCTTGCTTGTTGCCTGCCCACCTAACCAATGCTTCCTACACCACGGATCTGTCTTCTCCTCTGCCGGAGCTCATGCCCGGTACATGGCTTCCTGCCCATGTCCCAAGACATGGCTCAGCTACCACTTCCCTACCCCCTGCCAGCTCTTCTCTGGGTCCCCAGCAGCCTTGCAGACTACCACCCCAGCAGTCAGCATGCAGAGCCCACTTTTCTGCTCACTTTCCCCTACCTCTAAATGTCCAGTGCATTATGTCCCCACTCCTAAAATAACTCCAAGCCTGGAGTAAAGGCATAATGCACATATGAGTGAGAATATAAGGAGATCAGGAAGCACAGAATGAGCCCTGGTGCACCCTGACAGCAGGGTGAGGCCCACACAGTGCCCCTGGCAGGCCACGGGCAGCCATGTGGCTGAGGAAGAGCCAACCTCTGGACCCTCTCATCAGGGCCCACCTGATACACCCTGGGACCCCCAGGGTGCTCTGACCCAGGCCATCACTCTCTTGGGCAGGGAGCATAAGCTGTAGAAGGGGCTGGGCCATTTCTTCTGACACCCGGAGGGAAGGCCAGAGTCAAACAGGGCTGATGATGGTCAGCAGCCTCCCCAGAGCAAGACACAAAATGCCCTGCCCAGTCCCAGTGCCCGAAACAGACACATGCAGATGACCTTCCAGCCGACAGTCCGAGGGACTGCTTGGAGGAAGTGGACAGGCCCTAAACGCAGTTCAGGGGCAGGGGAGAAAGGATGGAGGATGGAGGAAGAGGAGCCAAAGAATGATGGAAGGATTTCCTCCATGCTAAACTGACATCGCGCCTTCCAGTCAGAAGGCCCGTGTGTGCTCAACAAAGCCTCCGTCCCCCCCAGGTGCAGAGCATTTCCTATCCCACTGTGTCATGCTTGGCCATGGACTTGCTCTACCCAACCAAAGGTGAACAAAGGTGGCACATGTCACTTTTCTGTTCCAGTGACAAACATCCTAATGATGTCCAGCAGGACCGCAGCTAACCCAAGATTGACAGGTGACCCCAGCTCAGCCCAGGCCATGTTGACTGTTATGGAAGCCCCTGGGGGCCCAGGGGCCACCACAGCAGTGGGCCAGGAGTGATGTCAGAGGCTGGGATGACAAGAGAGCCCGCAAGCAATGGGCACAATTACTGTGTGCTGGAGCAGAGGCAGATGATTTCCGGAAGAGTCTGTGGCTTCAGGCAGAGAGTGAAGGGCAGCCAGGAGCAGTACTCATTCCCAGAGACTGTATTTGAGAAGGTACAGGAAAGAGAGTTAAGAAACCCAGGGACAGTGGGAGGTGGGCTGATGTGTGCACAAATGGAAAGGACAGAAGGAAGCTGACGGGACTGGCCTGGGAGGGCGGGAGGTGCAGCCACGGTCCCCACAGCCTGGAGGGAGTGGTCCTCAGCACTCTTAGCCTCAAGACTCCTTTGGTCTCATAAAAATCACTGTGGACACCAAAGTATTTTTATTTACGTGGGTCATATCTATCATTATTTACCTTATTAGAAATGAAAACTAGAACTTTAAGTATTTTATTTATTAATTCAGTTAAAAATAATAACAAGCCCATACAAGTTAACTATATTTTCCAAAACAAAAACTTAATGGGACTTGTGACACTGTTTCACATTTTCATCAGTCTCATTAACATCTGCCGAAGAGAAGACAGCTGCGCTCTCCTCTGCATTTAACCTATTACGATAATACTCATTTTGGCTGAAATGTGTGAAGTCCACTGGCCCCCCATAGACGTGCAGCTGGAAAAGGGAGAGGTATCTGCACAGCCTTTTCAGATAATTGGGGACACTCTTCTTTGTCACAACACCAAAACTCAACAGTGGTAATTGCTTAAAGATTAATTGAGAAGTGCAATCTGAACCCACAGAAGAAAACACATCAGAGAACTTCCTGAGCTCTATGAAAAACTCTATTTAAACTGAGGGCTACAGAAGGGAGGGGGGCTGGGGTAACCGGGGACGGGCATTAAGGAGGGCACGTGTGGTGATGGACACTGGGTGTTATACACAACTAATGAATCGTTGAACACGACATCAAAAACTAATGATCTACTATATGCTGGCTAACTGAACATAAAACAAAAAGGCCATTGGCCCACCCTAACTTTTGAACACATCTTTTACTCATGCATGATTTTTATATCATATAGGGGCCATTTGGAAGACACTGGTTCAGTGAGTTACGCAGATCTTCCAGATATTGACACATTTTACTATCCAACATCAAAAAAATCACATTTGTTAATATCACAACCAATCTCATCAGAAAAGTCACGTCTTAGATGTGAACAGTAGCAGATATAAATTTTGGGAAATTCTAATTTTCACTTAAGAGCTCAAAGCCCATCATTGGCAACAAACCCGTCGGTTGCTTTCCCTGAAGCGACGGGCTAATATAGTCATTTCTGAGAAAACGTCTGTCAAATACTCAGTATAAACAACTGTCCAACAGCCCACCACACGAAAGCACGAAAGCCGTCTCGTCACGAAGGCAGGCGCCTCCGGATTCCCTCTCCCCACACACAGTGTTGAAGGCTTACGGTTTGGTACAGTGAGTAACTCTGGCTTCACGATGCACATCACTGAGTGTGGCTGGCTTTTTATTTTGAGCACGAGTGAGGCAGGTTAAGAATACAGTGGCCAGCAGTAGAGCGCACCATCGCTCAAACCGCACACGTGGGAAGTCAAAGTCACAGTTCAGTGTGCTGACGAAAACAGTCATTTTTGACCTCACAGATCTCCTGAAAGGGTCTCAGGACACCACCAGGGGGCCACGGCAGTCAAGAATAAAGCTGGGAATGCCTCTGAGTAAGTGTTAAAATTCAACTAATCACCAGAATCTAATGAAGCATGGGGCCAACACACACAGTCTGTGCAGCGGCCGTAACTAAGTACCCCAGAGCGGGTGACACGACACAAGTCTATCTGTTCCCAGGGCTGGGGGCTGGATGTCCGTGGTCGGGGTGTGGGCAGGGCTGGCTCCTCCCAAGGCCTCTTTCCTGGGCTTGTAAATGGCCATCTTCTCCCTGTGTTCTCACATGGTTGTCCCTCTGTGCGTGTCTGTGTCCTGATCTCTTCTCACTGAGACACCAGTCCTACTGGATCAGGCCACCTTCTGACCTCATTTAATCCCCTTCAAGGCCCAGTCTCCAAATACGGTCACGTTGGGGGTTGGGCTTCAGCCTATGAATTTTGGGGGAAAACAATTCAGTCCACAGCACCCTGTATCCAAACTGCCGACGTGAGTAACACTTCCAGTTGGAAAGTGGGGGAAGCCGAAGGCTGGAGCTTCTCAGTGGAGCTTCGAGACTCCGGGTGCCAGCAATCCAGTCTGGAGAGAGGCGTGCCTCAGACAGCACGGTGCGGGGGGCCGGGGGGGGGCGCCAGCACACAGCAGGGGCTGCGTGAGGGGCTAGGAGGCGAGTTGGCAAGGGTGCCACACTGACAAAGGGGCTGCTGAGGAGCAGTGGGTGCCAGGCCCGGGCAGGGCAGGCACAGGGGGGAACGACGCCTGGGCCCCAAGGAGCACAGGCTCCCCAGGGCCCTCCTCACCCTCTGGAGCCGGGGTCTGCAGACTATGGACGTGCAGACCCGCCCAGCACCTGCTCGCTCAAAGAAGTTTTACTGGCCTGCCTGTGCGTGCGTGTGTGCATGCCTGTGTGCGGGTGCGTGTGTCTGCGTGTGTGTGTGTGCACACGCGCAGCTCCCAGGGCTGCTTTCTCTCAACAACGCGGCTGCGGAGTACTCCACACAGCCTGGCACTGCTCACAAAGCCTAAGATATTGACCCACCCGTGTCCATTCGGGCGGAGAGGGTGGTCAGCAGCTCCTCAGGCCTCAGGACTCCTGAGCGAGAGGAGGCAGATGGAGAGCTAAGTAAGCCCGGGCTGTGGCTGGGTTGAGCATTTGGTCGTCTCCCCCGGACAGGGCTTCTTTTGCACCGGGAAAGGAGGGGAGTAAACAGTCATCGTGAGCAGAGTGGCAAACTGTGGTGGCTGTATTATCTGTCACTCCTGTCCCTGAGAGAAGACCACACTGGCCAAGCCCAGAGGTCAGGCCTGGCCACATAGTGCCTCCCGCGGGAAGCAGGTTTACAGGCCGGTGCACCACTCCCCTGCTCTCTTCCTTCCGCTACAGAGTAAGGAAAGGGTTAAGGTATAGGCAAGAGGGGAGTAGGGGGCCCCTGATTAGGTTCTGAAACCATTCCTGGCAGGCAGAAGTGCTAAGACAGAGTGAACAAGAGATAAACGAATAGACCAGACCACCTGGCCTTGGATGTTAGTGAGTATTTTTCTTTGGCGGCTACATTGTAATCACAGAAAATGACCACACCGCAAAGAAGTAAGTATTAAGGGGGTTATCGACAGACCTTGCTCAAACCAAGACAGCACAAAAATCTCAAGGCCACAAGCTTCCTGGTCACGTTTTCAATATAAGAGCAGCCCTAAAATCTCTCAGGGGCAACCCATTCGGGACCCCTCTCACTCTAGAGAGCTTTTTCTTTCCTTTCTGCTCTCATCTTCACTTAATAAACTTTCACTTCACTTCACCCTTTTGTGTCTGCGAGATTCGTTCTTTGACTCCATGGGACAAGAACCCTGCGATCCTGCAACACTCTTACATGACAATATTCCTGAGACAGGAGGCACTATTAGCCTGGGAACGGGGTGACGTCAAGACAGAAAGGGTCACAGCTGACCCAAATGACCAAAAAATAAACTGTATTTATAAGCCACTAAGATTTGAGAATCCTTTGTTACTGCAGCTCAACCAAGACCCCGAGAAGTCCCCACTGTGCTTCTCCGTGTGGTTCCTGGACCCGTAGCAGGAGCGACGCAAGCCTCAGCCCAGCCTCTCCATCCAGTCGCTCAAATTCCTTCCTTTCTCTCTGTTGGTATGACTCTGGTCATTTCCTCCACACCTTTCGTTTCAAACTTTCCGGCTCATGTATTTGAAGTGTCTTATAAAGAACATATCGTTAGACTTTAACAGGTTAATTGAGATATAAGTGGTGCACATAAAATTGCACATATTTCTGCAATTTGAGTTTTTGAAAATTGTGTTTATTGTATTTCTCGGTTCTCAAATTTCAATTTGGCACCTCACCAGAGCAGACACACAAGTGGGCAGTAAGTAAAGCTGCCCCACGTCACAGGTCACCGGGGAGCTGAAAATTAAAGCAGCGATCACACCGCTGCACACCTACGAGAACGGCCACAACCCGGAACACGGACACCGGCGAGCGCCGGCAAGGACGTGGCGCGGCAGGAGCGCTCACTCACGGCGGGTGGGAAAGCAGAGGGCGCGGCCGCCTCGGAAGGCGGTCTGGTGGTTTCTCACCACACGGAACGCGCTCTTCCCACATGACCCCGCGATCACGCTCCCCGGTGTTTCCCCAGAGGAGGTGAGAACACACGTCCACACAAAAACCTGCACACGCACGCTTATGGCAGCGTCACGCGTAACTGTCACACTCGGAAGCCACCAAGGTGCTCTTCAGTGGGTAGACAGACACCGGAACTGTCCATCCGGTCAATGGGAGAGTATCCAGGGGCGCCTGGGTGGCTCAGTCGTTAAGCGTCTGCCTTCGGCTCAGGGCGTGATCCCGGCGTTATGGGATCGAGCCCCACATCAGGCTCCTCTGCTGGGAGCCTGCTTCTTCCCCTCACACTCCACCTGCTTGTGTTCCCTCTCTCGCTGGCTGGCTGTCTCTATCTCTGTCAAATAAATAAATAAAATCTTAAAAAAAAAAAATGGGAGAGTATCCAGCGCTGAGAGGAAATGAGCCATCACGCCACGAGGAGACACGGAGGGACCGTAAGTGCGAATCGCTAAGGGACGGGAGCCGGTCTGAGAAGGCCATGTCCTGTGTGACTCCAGAGACAGGACTCTGCGGCGAAGGCACGGCTGTGGAGACGGTGACGGGTCCGTGGCTGCAGGGGTGGTGGGGAGGAGGGATGAAGAAGAGGAGCACAGGAGACTTAGAGGGCAGACTACTCTGTACGATGCCGTAGCGGTGGATGCCTGTCATTACACGGAACGCACGCTGCCAAGAGGGAACCTCACGTACACGATGGACTCTGGGTGATGGCGACGTGTCGGTGCAGGTCCATTCATGGTCACAGATGCACAACTGAGGTGCGGGATGTGGACAGTGGGGGAGGCTGTGCATGTGCGGGGACAGCAGGTATATGGGAAATCTCTGTACTTTCCTTTGAATTTTATTATGAACCTAAAAGTGCTCTGAAAAAATTGACTCTTAATAAAAAAAAAATTCAATTTTGGTTCTTTCTTACAACTTCTATTTCTTTGCTGAAACTTTACAGTTTTTCATTTGTTTCAAGTATCTTTGTAATTGCCCATAAAACATTTTTATAAAGGGTTCTTTAAAAGCCTTGTCAGATCATTTTAACATCTGTGTCATCTCAGTGTTGGTGTCTGTTGATTAATTCAGTGAGAGATCTTCCTCATTCTTAGTATGTGGAATGGTTTTCAGATGAAATCTGGACACTCTGAAACTATGTTGTGAAACTCTGGATTTCACTTCAATCTTGTGTTTGCTCTAAACTTCTGACTCCATTTCGTCAAGGAAAGGGTAGGGTGCTGCCTCATTGTTGCCAGGTGAGGGCAGAAGACGTGGTTCCCCACTCGGCCTCCACTGATACCCAAGTGGGGGCCCCACTACTGCTGGGCAGGTGGGGGAGTGTGGGGCCCACACGGACACGGCAGTGGGGGTTCTTTAAGAGTCCAGAGGGATGAAAGTCCGGGATCTGCCTCCAGCCTCTCTGACATCAGCATGGCGGGGGCAGGAGTGCCTTGTTATACTCTGGCAAGGGTGGAGGCACAGTTTTGGGGGGATGTTTGGCCTGAGTAGAATGCTTCTTGTCTAAAGGCTTATCTGGCCAGGCTGGTTTGCTCAGAGAGAGCAGGGTTTATCTGGATTCTGTGTTTGACTTATTTTTGGTCTGTACTGCACCCGTGGGTGTTTCAGGTTTCTGACTTGTCCAGCACCAGTCCAGGCTATACGAGGTGAAAGGAAACTCCAGGGGCCGCACCACCGTGGCCTCCCTCGTTTCTGAGGCCCCCTGGCTGCTCTGCTTTTACCTCTCCACCTTTGAGCGTTTTATGCTTGTTTTATATGTAACGTCCAGGGTTTGGGCTGCACTCAGCGACTCTGTCTTCCAGGAAGCAGAAGTCAGCTGATCTGCTTTCTGTCCCTACAGATCAGTTTGCCCTTGTAGGAAATGTCACAGAAATGAGACGGCGGCATGTGGGTCTGCTCACGTCAGATGTGTGTGTCGGCACTTCTGTGTGCCAAGTCCAACCCTCTGCCAACGGACGATGCTTGGACTTGTCTCATTCTCATTGTTTTCTCCCTTATCTTTAGTTATATACTTTGTTTCACAGTGATTTGGGAGTAATTGTATCTTAATACTAGTGGTTAAAATAAGGAAAAAACACACTTGAATCTATTTTTCTGACAACATTAGATTGCGTACTGACGCCTCCATGTGAAATGAGGGATTCGACACACATCCCCACACCCCAAAGACAATGTCCCGTCTGCTGGAACGGCCTCACTGTTGTGCCCGACAGAGGCTGGGGGGCTACCCCCTACCCTCCCACCCCAGATGCTCAGCTGAAGCAACTCAGATGAAGTGAGGTTGGCAGTCCAAGCCTCCCCTTCTTCCAGTTCCTACCATTTCAGACTTCCCCCCTGAAATCCTACCAAAACATGAAAAGAAAGGTAGACATAAAGCATGGTCTGCACAAGCCCTGAAAAGTAAGAACGGGCACCCCTACTCCCTCAAGGACCCTCAATTCCAGTGTCACTGGACTACAGTCTGGGGGACAGACCAATCACCCTCCTTGCCCCTTCTAGGATCTCCCAGCCCAGGCTGGCTGCGTGTTCAGGGCCTCAGGCCCCCCACAAGTACAGCATGCTCTGCTGACCTCCATCACCCACCAGCAGGGAAGCGAGGGTCAGTGCCCCCTCCCTTGCCACCTTTCCTCCCCCAGTCCCCTCTCCGCAAGGCCTGCTATCCACGAATCCACAAGAGCCTCTGAAACAGAGGAGGAGCTATGCTCCAAACAGCTGATGTTCCGGTCCATCTCAGACTAGACGCTGCAGCGACTGGCCCTGCTTCCACTAGAGAGTCACTGGGCTGCTCAGACGTCAGGGAGGCCTCACCAAAACCACATCAGTGAGAGTGCCGAGCAAGGCCCTGGGCTCGGATCTGTAAAAACTGCTGGTGACGTATTGTGCAGCGCAGAAATGGGGGACAGGGCTGCTCTCAGGCTGTGGGGCTGAGGACTGCCGCCTGGCCTCAGGGACACTCCCAGGCACCAGAGATGCCTTCTCTTCAGTTGCCCTCCTCTGAAATGCGGGGCTTGGAGGTTTGCTAGCATTTCCCCAAGAGAAGCACATTCCCTTCCAATAAGATTGTGCCCAGATCCCAAACACACAACCCTGAGGCAGCCCCTCAGGAAGTTCTGATCGTTACTACTGAGGACAGTCTGCTCTCTTCTGATGGCCCCTAAGTCCCGCACCATTTTCTTGAGGGACCTCCTACATACCCAGGGTCATGTGTGTCCTTGCAGAAGCGACAGGCTGGACGGAAGAGAAGGACTTGGCACATGTGAAACGACAAAGCAGCAGCACCACCTGGGCGGCCAGCCCCCAACAGCTCTCAGAAAACCCCCCTCCACCCACAATGGCTGTGAAGACGAAGCCCAGGCAGGGAGGCGAGGGCTCACTGCTTGGTTGTGGAAGCAGAGTTTCACCGCACAATCCTAGGCCCCTCTGCCAATGCTTCACTGTAAATAAGCAAACCTGATTTGATTACGGGGCATGTGGAACATGACATAATGTGACCCTCTGCTTCCATGATTGGGTTTAAGAACTCTGGATGTGGCTTAATGCCCTAAGATTCTCTCAGAGAATACAAAGACTATGGAGAAAAAAGGAAACAAGAGATCCAAACAGTATAGCAAGAATCTGAGTGTTCTGAAACTCCAGATGCTTTATAAACGGATTTGCAGTTTGGATCAGTGCTCCTTAGAAATGTCTGAAGTATTTTGAGAGAAATAATGAGGGACATGGGACTGGGGGAAGGTGGAGTGAGGAGCTTGGCAAATCATCTCTCCCAAAACAATGACAAAACTAGACAAAAGTATAAAAAAAATAACCGTTTTAGGGTGCTGAAAATTAACCAATGGCATATAAAAAATTGAGAAGCATTTCTTCCAGAAAACCTATGGCACCTCGGACCCAATGGCCAAGGGCGTGACCCTTTCTGCCCCACATGCCGAGTGCAACCCTTGACCCGCCTTGGGTGGGGACAAGCTTGCCCACACTGGCCCAGTCCCAGGAAATCAGCCTTAAAAATAGAAACAAGGACACTGAGCAGAGAGCTCACGCTGTCAAGGAGACAGATTTCACAGTTTTTCAGTCAGCACAAAACTCTAAAAGGTGCAGTTGGTAAAGAAGAGTTACTGCCTTCCACTAAACCAGGCAATCCAACACAGCTCACTGGCACCGGCAGAAAGCGCCAGTGATCCTGGGTCACAGGCAGCCTGCTGACCTGTTCTGCTTTGTGTGTGTGAATGTACGTGCATGGATGTGTGCATGTGTGCAGGAGCCTGTGGCGTGTGCCCATGGTGGAGGCGTAACAGTACAACGAAACCCACAGAGACACCAGATGTGGAGAGAGCTCACTGGTGAGCTATGGCTGCTCACAGACGAGACCCCTAGGAGCAGTGACAAATCCCATCGCCTCTGAGTGATGTCACAGAGTGTGAGGCAGTGGGTTGCCAGAAAGGTGGTCCTTTTTGGTGAAAAGGATATTTCAATCTGTCAGTAGTAATCCAATGGAGGAAAAATATAAAATAAAGCAGTATTTTCAGGGAGTACCTGGCCAGGCATTTTGCTTTTACTCTGACCACTCCTGAACCCATGGACCACACGTGTGGACCCTGCAGCCTGGCCACCTCTGGCCTGGCCTCTGCTCTGCAGCAGCCTGACCACAGCTCGGGGCTCAAGGGCTGGCTTCGCCATATGTCACTTCTGAACAGGGCTTTGCCTCAAGGCGACAGGAGCTAGAACGGACATCTAGCTTTGCCTCAAACCTAAAACCATCTTGTCAGCCCCCTTTATGCACTGGGTATGTGGAGACAGAGGTCAGTCAGTGGGGAGTAAATTCAAACTTGAAATGCCAAAATTCATATAGCTTTTGACCTTCAAAGAACAAGCAGAGAGAACCACGTACGTGTTTGGGTTGGCCAAGAACAAGAACATGGTGGGCTCTCGTGAGGAAGACCTGTGCCAGTACATGGAAGCACATCATAAGAAAACGCCCCAAGCTCGCTGGGCTGTGGATCTAGAGGCTCCTGCCACCATCACTCCTGGGGAGTGGTCATCACACCCTCCCAGCCCCTGTGGGCGGCTGCCGGGCTGGCCGCTGCTTTGCAGAAGTCTGGCAGATGACAGGGCAAAGCCCTCGAGCCCTGCGGAGTACAGCATATGAAGAGCAGGGCGCGCCCTCTAGAAGGGCTGCCAGAGGGGCCCGCGCTGCGGGGAGAAGGGCCGCACCCCCGCAAGGGGCTCTGCGAAGACAGCAGACGCAATCCCAGCCGGGAGCCCAGCTGACTTCCACGCAGGCTCACTAAGTGCTGCGGTAGGTCACTTAAACAAATAAAGAGGCAATTTTTTAAAGACTGAACCTCTGTGCTCCTGGCGCAGCAGCACAGCGAGACCAGTGGAACCAATCAGAGGGCGTGCACACGCAGTGCGGGAAGGTACACGACAGTAAGCGTCCCCGGGAAGCTGAGAGATCCTTTAACAAAGGTGCTGGCACAGTTAGTTTTAGACCAAAAAGTAGAGAATTAAAGGCCGATTCTAATCTCACACACAATACCAATACAGATTTTAGCAGAAATTAAGTTTTTACCTCCGTCCTTAAGTGTGGGCTGCACACAGTGACATCCTACCAAGAGGGCAGTGCGGGAGGGCAGTGAGAAAACCTGACACCCATGACCTCAGCCAGCGGCTCAAGGTCAACATCAACAGTGATGAGCCACATTGAGAGTGTGCACCCTGGATGTGACGACCAGGGCACTTCACGTCTGTGGTCTTCCTGGAAACAACTCGTCCCCCCAGTCTCATCCAGAGACAGACATCAGGCAAATCCCAACAGAGGGACATTCTACAAAATCCCTGACCCCGTACTCCTTGAAACCTTCAATGTCATCGAAAATAAGGAGAGTCTAAGAAACTGTCCATGAAGAAGACCCTACAGAGACAGATGAATAACTGTAGTATGTGTCCTGGATGCGATTCTGAGACAGAAGGACATTAGGTAAAAACAGGAAATCTGAAGGCAGTGCGGACTATAGTTAATGATAACATCTCTTGGTTTATTAACTGTAACCAATGGACCACACTAACAGGTGTTAGTAACAGGGGCAGCTGGGTCTGGGGTGGGTGGGAAATCTCTATGCTGTCATTTAAATTTTTCTGTAAATCTAAAATGGTTCTGAAGTCTATTTTTAAAAATATATTTTCAACAAAACATAAGGGCAAATAACCTGAGAAAACATTTGCAACACAGACTTCAGGAAAGACTGTAAAGGCCTTTCGCACGCTGAAATGCCGACTGTGGAACGTGTAGCTGAGGTATGCAAGCTCACCAGAAGCAGAGGTGGGGCCAGAACCCGCGAACCTGCAGTCCGTGGGCAAGGCAGGGGGTGCACATCGTGCAGCACTGGGGCACAGGGGCTGCGTCACACCAGCAGGATCTGAGAGAGTCATCTCCTCGAAGCACCAGGGTCCGACATGCTGAAACGCTTCCCTAGGCTTTAATGGCCTTCCTGCGTCCTGCGTCCCTACTCTCAGGCTTCACATCAGCTTTCACACCTCCTCCTGGTTTGGCTGTTTAGGTTAATTATGCCATTTTAACTTTTATTGCTCTGTGAAATAGCATCACTCACAACTGTGCCTCGCTAGGTGGGGACATGGGGACTTTGTGAGTGCAAATGGCCCCACAGCAGTGCACACCCCTCCCACGGCCCTCTGGTCTGCACACAGCCCCTCCTTGACCCATGTGGGTGACACTCCACGCTGGCAGCAAGGCCTGGGAATACAGAGGGCAGGAGCCTGGGGCTGCCCCTTTCTGCTGCAGGGTGCACTGCGTGGTCAGCAGACACTGAAAACTGGGAGGGTGGGTGAGGTGCTGAGGGGTCTACAGATGGAGGCTGGCAGGGGCTAAAAAGGGCTGCTCCAGCCTGAAGCTTTGCCATGGTAGGAGGGGCCCAAGTGCTACCAGCCCTGCCACAGTGGGGTGGGGCGGGGGGCAAGCCCCTGGACGTGCCACCAAAGGCAGACTCAGCTGGGGGTCTCCATCGTTGGCAGGTTGGGCACTCATCGTGCCACAGCCCAATAAGCCTGGTGAGGGGAACCCATGCCTGTCTTCAGGTCACGTAGTCCTCAAGACCACTGGGCAAGGAGTGGGGACCAGGGAAGGCTGACTGCCATCCATAGCAAAGGTCAACTGCCTGCCTCAGAACGGAAAGGCCCTCTGACCAGCATTCATGTGGACCCATCCCCAGGGGTTCTCACACATACTTCATCAATCTCCTGGTCACCAAGTTTCTGACTGTGTTGGTTCCAAGACCTGACCTCCTAGCCAAATGGCTAACAGGTGCCAATGAGTTAGCCTATCTTCTGGGTCACTGCCAATTTAGGACACTCCTTCTGTAATGGGTATTGACTGCCTATCACTTGGTCAACGCCTCGAGTTCACAGTTTGACTTTTCTGGGAGAATGTCTGGCCACACCGACATCCTTCTCTGTGTTGTGGGTTCACTTCCCGTGGCCTTGCACCAAGGGGCTGCCCCTTGAGCGGCAGCTTCACAAAACCTCCCAGGCCCCCACTTCCAGTAGCCCTGAGCCTCATCTCTTATTTCGGTCAGCCCAAATGCACGGAGATGGAAGCTCATGGTCCCAGAGTGGACCAGACAAGAGCAAGGCCCAGGCTGGCTGTGGCTTGTTCCTCCCCAAGCTCCCATGTACACTGCACCTGTGGCCTGTTCAGGCTCCTGTGTCCTTGCCAGCTCACAAGTATATTTAAAAGATAACTGCCAGCTGCCAGTCTTCCAGTTGTACAACAGCCATCACCAGTTGCCAGTCTTCCGGTTGTACAAGTCATCACCGGCTACCAGTCTTCCGGTTGTACAAGTCATCACCGGCTACCAGTCTTCCGGTTGTACAACAAGTCATCACAGGCTGCCAGTCTTCCGGTTGTACAAGAAGAGGGCCTGAACAAGAACCCTTTTTTCTGGACTGGTTCCATCAATGTTTTGTCCATGAAGTCAGGAAGTACCTTGCTAGTAAGGTATTGCCTTTTAAAGTTTTTCTGATACTGGACAATATTCCAGCCATCCAGATCCCCATGAGCTCAACACCAAAGGTGCTGAAGTGGTCTACTTGCCCCCAAACACAGTCTTTCTGATTTAGCCTCTAGACTGGGGGTCATTAAGGACCTTTAAGGCTCATTACACCCCATACTCTATGGAAAGGATTGTCCACGCTATGGAAAAGAACCCCACAAGAGAGAGCAGTCACGGAAGTCTAGAATGATTACACCTGTGAAGGTGCCAGTGTTGTTCTAGAAAAAGCCGTGAAAACCAGAGAGCCTGAAACTCAAATTCCTGCTGGAGGAAACTGTGTCCAGATGTGCATGACTTTGTAGGATTTATGACAGAGCCAATCAAGGAGAAATCCTAAGTGAGGTTGTAGACATGGCAAAAAAAGGTGAGGGGTGAAGGGTTTCAAGATCTGGATCTGGGAGAAATTCTGCCCCCCCAGAGGAATGAACAGAGATGAGAGCTTCTGGGCCAGTGCCAGATGACGCAGAGGAAAACACAGAAGCAGCAATGCCAGGAAACAAACCGACAGGGGACAATGACTCAGGCAGGTTCCAATTACTCAACACTATTTTTGACTTCTCTATGACATGGACGCTCCTATGATACAGGCACTGGGACTAAAGCGAACAGTGGAAGAAGGATTATCGCCATAGAGAGACATTCTTAGAGGAATGAAACAGCAAAAAAGACAGAAACAACACCGTATTTCCGTAAAGATATACCACACGCACTGCGTGTGCCGCCTCCCTTCCACGTCCTCCAGCCCTGAGACAGTGGGACCCCCTGTCCTCCTCCTCCTCAGCCTGTCACCACGAACACGACCAGGATGAGGCCTTGCATGAGGATCCACTTCCACCTAGTGACTGGTGAATAATCCTCACGCGCACAGGTAATAAATGTATCTGCTGTGTGCCTGCGAGTGTCCTCCTGTGCAAACCCCTCCACGGGACGCCAGGGACCATCTGAGACGCTTCCACCACCACCACCATCACATGAGTACTCACCCTGCAGGACGTCGTGGGCAAGACTCATGGAAGCAGACAGCCTATCCCCTACACAGCCATGACATGAGTCATATTTAACATAAAATTAATAATGCATTGGTTTTCTTAGTGTTTGATAACTTCTTTTATAACTTGCTTTCAAAGAATTCTATAACCAGGCAGTGCACCTCCCTCTCCAACTGGAGAAACTGCCCATCATCGATAGTTTTTTTAAAAAGTCACAATGTTTCCAGTGCTATATTATGGATATGACTGTAACACTGTATGCCATAAACATATTGTAACAATCTTTCATTAGTGTATAAGCGAGGCTTCTGTGAAGGCTACCATAAAGCAATCACAATGCTGAATGAATCGTTACACCT
>NW_024426552.1:874492-1035323 GCF_017311325.1 Ursus maritimus
CCAGTCTTCCGGTTGTACAAGTCATCACCGGCTACCAGTCTTCCGGTTGTACAACAAGTCATCACAGGCTGCCAGTCTTCCGGTTGTACAAGAAGAGGGCCTGAACAAGAACCCTTTTTTCTGGACTGGTTCCATCAATGTTTTGTCCATGAAGTCAGGAAGTACCTTGCTAGTAAGGTATTGCCTTTTAAAGTTTTTCTGATACTGGACAATATTCCAGCCATCCAGATCCCCATGAGCTCAACACCAAAGGTGCTGAAGTGGTCTACTTGCCCCCAAACACAGTCTTTCTGATTTAGCCTCTAGACTGGGGGTCATTAAGGACCTTTAAGGCTCATTACACCCCATACTCTATGGAAAGGATTGTCCACGCTATGGAAAAGAACCCCACAAGAGAGAGCAGTCACGGAAGTCTAGAATGATTACACCTGTGAAGGTGCCAGTGTTGTTCTAGAAAAAGCCGTGAAAACCAGAGAGCCTGAAACTCAAATTCCTGCTGGAGGAAACTGTGTCCAGATGTGCATGACTTTGTAGGATTTATGACAGAGCCAATCAAGGAGAAATCCTAAGTGAGGTTGTAGACATGGCAAAAAAAGGTGAGGGGTGAAGGGTTTCAAGATCTGGATCTGGGAGAAATTCTGCCCCCCCAGAGGAATGAACAGAGATGAGAGCTTCTGGGCCAGTGCCAGATGACGCAGAGGAAAACACAGAAGCAGCAATGCCAGGAAACAAACCGACAGGGGACAATGACTCAGGCAGGTTCCAATTACTCAACACTATTTTTGACTTCTCTATGACATGGACGCTCCTATGATACAGGCACTGGGACTAAAGCGAACAGTGGAAGAAGGATTATCGCCATAGAGAGACATTCTTAGAGGAATGAAACAGCAAAAAAGACAGAAACAACACCGTATTTCCGTAAAGATATACCACACGCACTGCGTGTGCCGCCTCCCTTCCACGTCCTCCAGCCCTGAGACAGTGGGACCCCCTGTCCTCCTCCTCCTCAGCCTGTCACCACGAACACGACCAGGATGAGGCCTTGCATGAGGATCCACTTCCACCTAGTGACTGGTGAATAATCCTCACGCGCACAGGTAATAAATGTATCTGCTGTGTGCCTGCGAGTGTCCTCCTGTGCAAACCCCTCCACGGGACGCCAGGGACCATCTGAGACGCTTCCACCACCACCACCATCACATGAGTACTCACCCTGCAGGACGTCGTGGGCAAGACTCATGGAAGCAGACAGCCTATCCCCTACACAGCCATGACATGAGTCATATTTAACATAAAATTAATAATGCATTGGTTTTCTTAGTGTTTGATAACTTCTTTTATAACTTGCTTTCAAAGAATTCTATAACCAGGCAGTGCACCTCCCTCTCCAACTGGAGAAACTGCCCATCATCGATAGTTTTTTTAAAAAGTCACAATGTTTCCAGTGCTATATTATGGATATGACTGTAACACTGTATGCCATAAACATATTGTAACAATCTTTCATTAGTGTATAAGCGAGGCTTCTGTGAAGGCTACCATAAAGCAATCACAATGCTGAATGAATCGTTACACCTGTAAACACACACGAATGTATTTTTCACATGACCTTTCAGTTTTGATGTCTAGTGTTAGTGGTGCACATAACACCTACAGTGTTTTGTATCCTGTAAGACAATACTGACATAGGTACTGACAGCCAACTCATCTTGTGAACAGTTGGCATAAACTTATGATATCGATACAGTACAGTACCCTAAGTGTACTTTCTCTTCCTGATGATTTTCTTGATTCTGTTTTCTTTTTCCTACATTACCTCACTCTAAGAGTGCAATATACAACACACAATATGTGTGAATCGACTGTTTATGTCATCAGTAAAGCTTCCAGTCAACAGTAGGCTATTAGTAGTTAAGCTTTGGGGAGTCAAAAGCTACACGTGTATTTCTGACTGTGTGGTAGGGAGGGGATGCTAACCCCGAGTGTTCAAGGGTCAGCCGTACTCCCCATCCAGGTATCTTTTTAAAATTATTTTTTATTTTTGTTTTTTTATTGTGGTCAATTAGCCAACATATAATACATCATTAGTTTTGATATAGTGTTCAATGATTCATTAGTTGCATATAACACCCAGTGCCCATCAACACATGTGCCCTCCTTACTACCCATCACCTGGCTATACCATTCTCTCACCCCTTTCCCTCCGTAACCCTCATTTGTGTCCCCAAGTCCAGAGTCTCTCATGGTTTGTCTCCCTCTCTGATTTCTCCCCCTTCAGATTTCTCTCCCTTCCCGTTATCCTCCGCACTATTCCTTATGTTCCACATATGAGTGAAACCATATGATAATTGGCTTTCTCTGCTTGACTGATTTCACTTAGCATAATCCCCTCCAGTTCCATCCATGTCGATGCAAATGGTGGGTATTCATCCTTTCTGATGGCTGAGTAATACTCCATTGTATATATGTACCACATCTTCTTTATCCATTCATCTGCTGAAGGACATCTCAGCTTCTTCCACAGTTTGGCTATTGTCACATTGCTGCTATGAATATAGGAGTGCATGTGCCCCTTCTTTTCACTACCTCTGTGTCTATGGGGTAAATACCTAGCAGTACAATTGCTGGGTCATAAGGTAGCTCTATTTTTAACGTCTTGAGGAACCTCCATACTGTTTTCGAAAGTGGCTGCACCACCTTGCATTCTCACCAGCAGTGTAAGAGGGATCCCCTTTCTCCACATCCTCGCCAACATTTGTTGTTTCCTGTCTTGTTAATTTTTGCCATTCTAACTGGTTTGAGGTGGTATCTCATTGTGGTTTTGATTTGTATTTCCCCGATGGCTAATGATGTTGAACATTTTTTCATCTGTTAGCCACTTGTATGTCTTCTTTGGAGAGGTGTCTGTTCATGTCTTCTGCCCATTTCTTGACTGGATTGTTTGGGTGTTGAGTTTGAGAAGTTCTTTATAGATCTTGGGTATTAGCCCTTTATCTGTTAAGTCATTTACTAATATCTTCTCCCATTCTGTGGGTTGCCTCTTAGTTTTGTTGACTGTTTCCTTTGCTGTGCAAAAGCTTTTTATCTTGATGAAGTCCCAAAAGTTCATTTTTGCTTTTGTTTCCCTTGCCTTTGGAGACATGTCTTGAAAGAAGTCACTGTGGCCAGTGTCTAAGAGGTTACTGCCTATGTTCTCCTCCAGGATTTTGATGGATTCCTGTCTCACATTTAGGTCTTTCATCCATTTTGAGTTTATCTTTGTGTATGGTGTCAATTGTAAATATCTATGCCCCCAACATGGGAGCACCCAACTACCTAAACCAACTATTAACCAAATTAAAGAATCATATTGACAATAATACCTTAATAGTAGGAGACTTCAACACGCCACTCACAGCAACAGACAGATCATCTAAGCAGAAGATCAACAAAGAAACAAGACCTTTGAAGGACACACTGGACCAGATGGACTTTGTAGATATATCCAGAACATTCCATCCTAAAACAACTGAACACTCTTTCTTCTCGAGTGCACATGGAACTTTCTCCAGAATAGATCACATACTGGGTCACAAATCAGGTTTCAACTGATACCAAAAGACTGAGATTATTCCCTGCATATTTTCAGACCACAATGCATTGAAACTGGAACTGAAATACAAGGAAAATTTTGGAAAGAACACAAACATTTGGAGGTTAAAAAGAATCCTGCTAAAGAATGAATGGATCAACCAGGAAATTAAAAAGGAACTTAAACAGTTCATGAAAACCAATGAAAATGAAAACACATAGGTTCAGAACCTATGGGATACTGCAAAGGCGGTCCTTAGAGGGAAGTGCATAGCCATCCAAGCCTCTCTCAAAAAATTAGAAAAATCCCAAATGCATAAGCTAACCTTACACCTAAAGGATCTGGAGAAAGAACAGCAAATCAAGCGTAAACCAAGCAGGAGAAGAGAAATAATAAAGATTAGAGCAGAAACCCATCCAGGTATCTTAAGAAGCTTTCCAGAGGAAAGGAGCTGACCTCATGTAGGCACATCCTCACCACTGGGTGGCAGCAGACCTCCACGGTCCCACTGCAGAGCAGCAGAGAAACCTCTCCCGACCCTCAAGCAGGATGTGTTTCTGGGACCAACCCAGCCCCAGCCTATTTCTGTGGTTCAAGTTTTATGCACACGCAGCCACGCCCTCCCACTCACTGGTCTGCAGCTGGTTTTCACATGTGTTCAGGCTGAGAGGGCAGAGTGCAGTAGGTGCCACAAAGATTGCACGGCCCACAAAACTGAACCAGTTCTCACCGGTACAGAGCACGTACTGGCCCGGCTCTGATTCATGCCTGCAGGGTCTCCAAGCGTCCTAGCAACACACAGTGTCCCTCCAACCTGGCGACCAGCCATGCATGGCCAAGCGGTGTCCTGTCTGCTGCAGGTGGGTCCTCACAGCCCCCATGGGTTTCCCAGAGGAGCAGCTGAGGGAGGCGCAGGCTGTGTGTGCCTAAGGGCTGGGGCTCACCCCCCCACCCACTGGTAGGAAGCTTGCTCGGGGCAGCTTTCACCTGCAGCTCGCTGGGACAGGGAGCACTCCCCCCTGCCCCAGAGGAATCCACAGCTTCTCTACTCCTTTCAGAAAACGAAGTCCCCTTAAGCCTGAACTCAGTCTCTCCTGAGTTGCCAGGAGCCACCCAGGCCTGAAGACAGAACTCCAGGCCAGCCCGAGGGGCACCCCTGAGCTGCATCAGCAGTGGACGGTGTGGAGAATGGGTGTAACTGCTGAACTGTGTCCTGGGGAAGGGGCAGGGGTCGGCCTCTGAGCACTGCTGGGGGCGGCCTGGAGCAGTGACCCCCAGAAGACAGGCCACCTTCCAGGGAAGCACAGGGGCCTAAGTGGCAGGAAGCAGGACCAGTGCAGCAAGAGTGGTTCCAGCACCATGAGTAGAGCCTGGATGATCCAAGAAGAGCCAAACGTAAATGGGGTGGGCATGCGGAACGGGGCAGTATATGGTGTTGGGTGTCCTGCCAGTGTTTCCTGAAGGCCCTTCAAGGAGGCAGTGAGGGACGAACTGGAAGCAGCAGAGCTCAATGCAGTGTTTTGTCAACCTGGCTGCAGGGGAGACACAATTCCAGGACAGCAAAGGCCAAGGGACCCCACGTGGCCAATGAGGCTAGGTGGGCAGAACTATGTAACAGGCAGCAAGGCCAGGGGCCAGCAGGGCGTGCTGACCCACAGAGCTCTAGGGCCACCATAAGTGGACTAGGGTGTGCCCAGGACAGAGGTGCCCTTGCCTTGGGCACGCTAAAGAAAACCTGTGAACTGGAAGGAGGCCGACATCACCCACTTCCAAGGAGGGTCAGGATGGCTGGCCCCAGCCTCTAGGCCCGAGCCGCCCACATGGCAGACCCCACGACGAAGGGAGACCCTGCAACAGCCTGTGGCACAGAACAGGCGTTTGCCCGACCCCAATGGACAGCGTGACAGGGTTGTGGAGAGAGAGAACCCCTAGGCCTTCCCCAGGCTGCTGGGGACCGAGCCTGAGCTCTCCTCAATTCCAGGGGATGCAAACACCGCCACAGACCCCTAGTTGACATGGCGAGTGGAACCCTGGCCCTTGTGTGTTTCAGGGGTCCCTGGGCCTGCACATGCAACTAGGGGATGTCAACCTAATCCCTGAGAGCATAATTGGGTGAGATACTTAGCAGCTGCCAGAACACCCCTTGTGGTCCCCTGGTCTTGGACACTGAAGTAGTAATGGCCAAGTGCAACTCCTCACTACCCAAGCTGGGGCAGTGTGCAGGAAAAGCTGCAGTCAGGGCCATCATGACAGACTTCAGGGTTTACAGGGTGCTGAACCCCAGAGCACCCCTTTCTACTTTCTGCCATGAAACCAGACAGACCGTGGCTGGTGACAGTGGACTGCTGTGGTCCCAGCCAAGTTGCAGCCCCAGTGCCTGTGCTATGTGGCCTCTACACTTGTGTCAATGACTTGCCTGGGACACATCTATCTCTGTCCCGTCAGGACAGAGGGTGAACTTCAGTCAGCCTTTCCAGGGAGGACAGCAGAACGCAGTCTCTTGGGGCTGCAGTAAGTCTGCTTGCTTGACCACATGTCATCTTCAGGAACCCTGGTCACATGTTAACACAGCACAGACATCATGCTGGACCATTTCTGGCTGGTGCTTCTTACATGGACACAGCAATCAGGCAACAGCAAGCTGTCTGGATGCTCTGGGAGGCACGGGGGGCAGACAGTAGAAGGTAACTTACAGGGTCTCAGGGGCCTGCGTGTCAGCACCGTGTGTAAGAGGGGCAGTTATCATGCCAGGACTTCTCCTCTCAGTGAAGGACACACTTTGTTGTGTCCCACAAGCTTGCAGAAAAGGGCATGCCTCATAGGGACCCTGTATGGGTTTTGCCGGCCACCTCTGCGGCCCTTGGGAAAACTGCTCCAACAACCACGGGTGTCCTGGAGGCTACATGCGGTACTTGCAGCCTATGACCTATGGCCACATGCCCCAAAAGAGGCACAGCTGCTGGAGGAACCTGGGGTGGATAAGCCAGCTGTGCAGAGGCCCCAGCAAGTCCCACTGACAGCGATATGGTGCCGATGGCTTGGGTGCTGGAGCAGGGCCATGCCTCCTGCAACAGAGAATCTGTCACTCTACAAAGTAGCTCCTGCTCAACTCCTGGGACAAGAAGTGAGTACGTGACAACGAACAGCTCCCTGCAGGCGTCACTATCCACCACGACCTAAGGCCTGTCACACTTGGTCCTGGACGTGCAGAGGGGCAAGGGCTCAAATAAGCTGCATGGACAGGTGGCCCAGACCCCATGTCACCCCGGAACAGGACTGATGTCTCTAATTCAACTCCCATGTCAGGACGGCTACAGAGAGCTCCTCACGGCCTGCTCCCAGAGAGGAAGCAAACTGGAGTCAGCTTGTGGGGGGAGGGGAAGGCCCTGCAGTAGGAAGGCAGGATTCTGACACCATTCCCAGTGCAGGGTTTCCCACAGCAAGCAGCCCTCCAACCCCAGTGGGGTGTCCCACATTCAACTCATTTCTGACACCATCTACCTGGGCTTAGCATCTGATCCCACAGGCTAGGAGCTCAGTTATACGAGACCACCCTTCCCCCAAGTCCGATGTCAGTTTCAAGTACTGCTGTCCCATGTGGTTCCGACAACCAGCTATCAGTCAAGGTTCCCATGACCCCAGCCTCAGGTTCAATAAATTTGCTACAGCAGCTCAGAGATCTCAGACCATTTACGCACTAGGTCACCAGCTCATTATACAAGAATGGAACCCAGGAACAGCCAGATGAAGATGTGCAGGACCAGGGATGGGGAAGTGGTGAGGGGCTTCCACGCCCAGGGGCCACTCTCCCCACACCTCCGTGTCTTCCACAATCCAGTCCTTTGGGGTTGTTTAGGGAGGCTTTATTACATAGGTCTGACTGATGAACTCATTGGCCATTGGCAACTAATTCAACCTCCATCTCCGCTCCCTTCCCCGGAGCTCAGGGAGGTGGGACTGAAAGTTCTAATCTCTGCTCATGGGCTGGTTCCCATGGCCACCAGCCCCCTCACTTCCTCACTTCGGTGTTTTCCAAAAGTCATCTCTCTAACATAACAAAAGACACCTTTATGCTCTCCTCACTTAGGACATTCCGAAGTTAAAACTCTTGGTGTTCTGGGCCAGGAATAGGGACGAAGACCAAATATGTATTTCTTACCATAAATCACAATGTTCCGGAAGCCCCCTGTGTGTGGGGAGAAGGGCCCTGATGTACAGACACACAAATGGCGTGGGCGGCGGCAAAGGCCTGGGCTTGCTGGCCTGGCACCTGCCACAGTGAGACTGGAGAGGGCCCGTGGGAAAAGGAGGGCAGGTGGACCTCCGGGAGCAGACGCAAGTCCTGCAGGCTCTGCCCCCCCCCCCCCCCCCAGGCAGGCTGCTGGGCCAGAGCCTGGCCGGCTGGGACTCCCACTAGGACAGGTCTCCCCCCTGGCTTCAATCGCAGCTTCCTCTTCACTCAGCAGAGAGTGCCCTCAGTAATGGATTTTAACTTACTTTTTTTTTTTTTTTAAAGATTTTATTTATTTATTTGACAGAGATAGAGACAGCCAGCGAGAGAGGGAACACAAGCAGGGGGAGTGGGAGAGGAAGAAGCAGGCTCATAGCGGAAGAGCCTGATGTGGGGCTCGATCCCATAACGCCGGGATCACGCCCTGAGCCGAAGGCAGACACTTAACCGCTGTGCCACCCAGGCACCCCGGATTTTAACTTACTTTTAACAGGGGTGTGGACCAGGCTCCCATGTCACACAACTCCCCCGGCACACCGGCCCCCCGTCCAGCTCCTGCACCCATGCACAGCTACCCCGGGCCGGTTTACACTCAGCTTGCTTAGGCAGCTGTTCTGCCCCCATCCAGGCTGTTCCGACTCAGCCCATCAAGGCGGAGGCCTCATGGCCGCATCACACAGCAGCTTCCCTGCGAGGCGCACCCCACTGCCGCAGAGCCTCCCTTGGGTGTCAGCCTCACCACACAGCCACAGTCCCCAGGTCCCTGGAGTGGTCCCCTGCCCGCCCTGGAGAGCCCCCAGTGCTCTACACTGTGGCACAGCTCCACATCTAAATGCTCCCAGGACACCTGGTTAGGAAAAAACAATTTCTTCTAAATAGCATGTGCTCTCCCAACTCCTCCGAGCCACAGAACCCTTTCTCTGGACACAGCTCTCTGCAAACGCTCAGTACATGAAGCAGTTTGGGTGCGCTGCCCTGGCAGATGCCTGAGTGGGACCCGGAGGCCACCTCATGGCCCTGCCACACGTTCTGGAAAGCACCAGGAGAGAATCAGAGGCCCAGCACCAGCTCTGCCAACTGCGCCCCAGAAGTGGCACTGTCTCACGTGGAAAATGGGTGGAATTCCACTCTGCCACTAAAGGTCTTCAGGGAGAGCCCAGTGAGGAAAGGGATGAACACATGCTCTGAAATGAGCAAGTGCAGCATGTGCTCCTGTTCTCTCCCAGCTCATTTCAAAGAAAACATTCTGCATCAATTCAACAAGGAAATGAAACAATTATTGCAGAAACTGCTTATTGTCTGTCTTTCTTGTTCCCACTAATAATATTCAAATAAACGACACTTTTTAAAATTTTTTGTGAAAACGGTTTCCCTGAAGATGCCGGCAAAATATGCAGTCCAGCCAGTGCCTAGGACCACTGGCAGGAAGGGGTATGCCCCTGACCTCCCACACCCCTTGGCCTCAGGGCTTGGTAGCTACACAAAGCGGACATGTGGCCAGAGGCCTTGTTCACCCATCCACAGGTTGAGTGCTTTCATTCAGTGAGCTGGGATCCAGGGCCAGAGCTTGAGGCATGTCGGTGTGACAGGACCCCAGTCTAGATAGGCAGGAAAGCAGGCTGCAGGGGCCCCTCCAAGGACCCCACCAGGCTGTAGGCGGCAGATGAAAGTCCCCCTTTGGCATCGTCCTCTCTCCCAACATGGCTCTTCGAGGCTCACCAGGCTCACAGAGCCCTAGGAGGTTCAGCTCCCACCCCTGGATGGCTGCCCACAGGCATGAGGTCCTGTGTGGGCCTCACCCACGGTGCTGTGACTTCGCTGGTGCATGCCTCCACTCCCTCCCCGGCCATGACATCCACCCACTCCCAATTTCTTAAATCCAGGCACACTCAGAAGACCTCTTGTCTGTCTCTATCTTCACTTTAAAAACAGTGTCTCCCTGCAGTCGCTGAAGGCTCACAGCCCTCAGAAGCCCAGGGTGCGCCGCTGGCATATGCCTGTTCCTCGTGCACAGCGCCACGGAGCACACCAGCGACGTGAACTCCAACACACCTATTCTCTCCTAAGTCCTGTCAGAAGAAAACAGACTTCGGTACATTCCAGAATCAACAAGTGACATGTGACAGGATCCACGAGGAAGAACCCGAACGCCAGCTGAAGCCAGCCACATTCAGTTCCTGTGTGACGTCACTCAGGCCAGGAAAGCTCTGGAACTGTCATCCAGAAGCTCCACGAGGGTGCCAGCCCTTGATTTCCAGCCAGGCTGAAGACAGACACAAGCACGCACGCGGCGTGCCTCATCTGGACTGGAGAACAGACACAGACAGGAACAGAAGCCCTGCCCCCTGGCTCATAGGAAAGAAACTTCCCGACATGACCTCCTGGCACATGCTGCACCCCCCCCCAAGCACCAAGGGGAGTGTGAGGTCTTGACCTTTAACCAGAATTGCTGTCGGGGAACACCACCCCATGGGCCTCACTCTGCTAGACTCCATTCTGTCCGTGAGGGCCCGTGCCCTACTGCCCCAGGCACTCAGAACAGACCAGCCGTCTCCTGCAGCCAGCCGTGTGCTGAGCCGGGAGATAGGTGCATCCCTGCCGGACAACGATCTATCAAGCAGACCCTGAATGAAAGAGCATCAGACTACACGAGATTTGAAGACGGTCAGAGGGCATGGGAGAGCCGCTGCCTGGACGTGCAGGTGCTCAGAGCGCTGCACAGATGTCCGCCTCAATCCCATCCGCAGCTCACGTTCCTCTTCAAGCCTCGGGGGCTCAGGAGAACCCCTTGGAAAAACAGGACTGGCTTTCTTTCTTGTCCTGCTCAAAGTGGCGGGCAATGAGAGATGAGCAAATGCTGCGACACTTGAGGCCGTCCCTAATTCTCTCCTAGCACACTCTCCTAGCCCTCTCTGAGGATAGGTACAGAGGGCCCATGGGGCCAAACGTGGCACGACCCGCTTTCCGTTCAAAGACAGATGCTGATCCCCCAGCACAGGAGCCATGTGCACCCAGCAGCTCAGCCCAGGGCCCCAGAGCCCCTTCCAGCCAGCAGCACATGGCTTCTGCCTGCCTCCCCTCCCAGAGATGGCAGGCAAACTCTGCACAGAACACAACAACTTCCTGAAGTCATGACAATATCCAACAGCAGGCAGGTCCCTTGAAGAAGGGACCTACACTGGGCAAATTCCCCATTTTTTGTGGCTTTCAGCCTAAGGGCAGCTGACACTCAAGGAGAAAGTCCCCAACCACACTGGCTTGAGGGACCAAGGACAACAGCAGCTGGAAAGGAGAGAGCCAAGGGGGAGAGCCCCAAGTTCTGTGCATATGCTCTGCCCAAATACGGGGGGGGGGGGAGGTTTGCCTGTGTGCAAGGCTATGGGGGGGGGCAGTCCTGGATTGCACATGTGCAAGGCTATGGGGAGGTGGGAGGGGGTCCTGGATTGCATGTGTGCAAGGCTAAGGGGGGGCGTCCTGGATTGCACATGTGCGAGGCTACGGGGGGGGGAGGAGGTCCTGGATTGCATGTGTGCAAGGCTACCGGGGGGGGGGGTCCTGGATTGCACAGGTGCAAGGCTACAGGGGGTGGGAGGGGATCCCGGATTGCACGTGTGCAAGGCTACGGGGGGCTAGACTGCAAGTATGCAAGGCTATGGGAGGTGGGAGGGGGTCCTGGATTGCATGTATGCAAGGCTACGGGGGGGTGTCCTGGATTGCATGTGTGCAATGCTAAACAGGTTCCAGCTGCAGCCACCACAGGAAGCACCGGGTTCACAAAGTGACGCCCACAAGGGGCCTGCCTTGGTTAAAAGAGAGCCGCCTCCCACTGTTAGGGGAAATGGGACTGCTGTGGACTGAACTGCACCTCCCCCCTCCAGGGTTCAAATGTTGGAGCCCTAACCCCCCAAGTCACTGCATTTGGAGATAGGGCCTCTGAGGAGGAGATTAAGGTTAAATGAGGTCATAGGGTAGGACCCTGATAGGACGGGATTAGTGTCCCTGGAAGAGGAAACACTAGAGAGCCAGCACTCCCCGCACCCGCCCTCCTGTCCCTGTCTCACTGCCTCTGTGTCTCTCCCCACAGGAAGGCACCGAGGAAAAGCCGTGGGAGGACACAGGGAGAAGACAGACGTCTGTGAGTCAGGAGGGGAGGCCTCACTGAAAACCAACCCCGCCGACATCTTCATCTTGGACATCCAGCCTCCAGAGCTGCGGGAGAACACGTGTCTGTGGTTCCAGCGGCCTGACCTGCAGAGGTTTGCCACGGCGACCCGGCAGCCTGAGACAGCAGTCTGACAATGTAACAGCAAAACATTCAGAAATAGAACCGAAATGACTCAGCATACAAAGAAACAGGGGAAAAAAATAGAATTGACAGATATTGACTCCAAAGCGGCCACATGTTGGAATAAACATGAATTAAACAAACAGGTTATAAAAATAAATAGACGGGGTTTTGGAAAAGCTGTTATAACTAAGTTAAGGAGGATGAGGAAAACATTCATGGAAGGAACAAAAATAGAACAAAACTCAACAAAGAAACAGAATTTTTAAAAGACCCTTATTAGCTTTCTATGGCTACTGTAACGAATCGCCACAGGCCAAGGACAAGACTCAAAGCGCCGAAGTAGAGCTTGCTTTCTCTTGGCTCTGAGAGCCGGAAGTCCACAATCAGTGCTCCTGGGCCCACGTCACGGTGGGGGCAGGACCACGCTCTCTCCGGAGGGCACAAGGGAGCATCTGTCCCTTTCCTCTTGAGCTTCCAGCACCTGCGCACTCCTCGGCTTGCAGCTGCGCGACCTTCTCGAGATCTCTCTGCCCTGTCTTCACATGGCCGTCTCTGGGTGTGAGCAAATCTGTCTCTGCCTCCTCCCGTACGGACCCTGGCGACTGCATGTGGGGCCCACGGGCAGCAGAATTCTCCCCTCACGCGGGGCGGTGGAAGCACATCAAGGTGGGAAAGGCACTACATGGCGCCTGCCTTTTCCTGCTATCGGTGGAGCAGAGCCCAACCTCATCAGCCCCAACCCAGCAGCAACAGGGCAGGTTTCTGGGGGTGGAGCGGGGAGCAGAACCGCAACAAGAGGGGAGGAGGGTGAACAGGGACAGGGGTGGGGCAGGGGCAAGTGTTGCTGTCCTGTGCTTATCCTTGTCTAGGCCAGAGGAGCTCCGTTGGAGCTGCACACAGCCCCACCTGGACCATCGCGCCAGGGTCTCATGAGTGATAGCCAATGTGCAGGAGACAAGCAACCAAAAGCTCACCAGACTCAAACCAGGAAAATCTCTACTTGAATAAGAAAAGATCATCCATAGAAGCTAGCACTGAAATGACACAGATGTTGGAATGATCTGACACGGATTTTAAAGCAGACATAATAAAAATGCTTCAATGAGCAATGTCTACATGCTTAAAACAAATGGGGGGAAAAATCTCAGCAAAGAAATAGAAGGTAAAAAGAAGAACCAGATGGGAAACGTAGACTCTACAAAGGAGAGGGTAGTGATGTGAACGGAGGTGAGGCCTCTATTATTTACTCAAGCCAGTAAATATTGACACCATATGATGGTAAGTTACCATGTTAATATGTACAGCATAATATGTAAAGGAACCACTTAAAAATCTGTACAAAGACATACACTGAAAAACAGTATAGATAAATCAAATGGAATTCTAACAAAATGGTCGAGTAACCCAAAAGGAGGCAGGAGGAGTAAACAGAAAACAAAACCAGAAAGAACAAACACAAAACAAACAATAAGATGACAACTTTAAGCCCTAACAAAGCAAAATTATCACACTATGATATAAATTATCTGAATACACCAATTACTAGAGATTGGCAGAATGCATTAAAGAAAAAATATGTCCCAACTATATGCTGTCTAAGGTAAACATTAATTAAAAAAAAATATATCAGGAATGGCTAAATTAATACCAGATACAGCAGACTTCTGAGCACAGAAAATAATAAGCAAAGATAAAGAAGGAAAATAAATATAAAAAATAAAATGATAAAATGAAAATAACGATTTTTAAAAAGTCTCTCCATCAAAAAGCAAGCAATCCTAAATTTGTGTGGGCCAAAGACACAAAATTCATGAAGCAAAAACTGATAGAATTAACGGGGAAACAGACAATCCAAAATTATGTTTGGAGACTTGAACACACTTCTCTCAACAAATGGTAGAACAGGTAGACAGAAAATCAACAGCAACCTGGAAGAATTTAACATCGTCCATCAAAATGCAGTGTCTGACATTTGCAGAACTCTACCGGACAACAGCAGGGCATACATTCTTTATAAGCAAGGAATATTCTCCAAGATATACTGTATCCTGGGCCATGAAATTAATCTCAACAAATTTAAAAGAATTAAAATCACACAAAATGCATTCTTTGATTACAATTAAGGGCCAGTCTGCATGCCATGAAATTTAGATACCAAGCTTTTTCACCAATAAATTCTTCAGTATACATTTAATCTAGAAACAGTTTTCATAACCACCATGCAATTCTCACATATAACAAAATCAAGAAAAATTCTTTAATGCCACCTAACACCAGATGCCATTCAAATTTCCATTTACGTCAAAGTGGTCTCTTTTTACAATTGCTCTGTTTAACAATAATCCAAATAAACTTTACAGAATGACTTTTCTCTAATATTATTCTGTAACTGCTCTGTCTTTCTACATGCATTTTATCTGTTGAACATCCATGTCGTCTGTCTTAGAATCCTCCAAATTCTGCATCTGGCCGACTGCCTGCTCATGATATCTTCTCATGTCTTCTAGCCTTGAATTTCTGTAAACTGGCAGTCAACTCCGGAGTCTTGCTTGGGCCACAGGCTCAATTCCTCCCTCACAGTTGATGCTGTGGACTTCCCACGGTATCAGAGCACAAGGCGGAGCTGACCGTGGACTGTCTCACCTTCCTTGTGTGATGCTGAGGTTTACAGGCAGCCACAGTGCTGTCAGCCCGACTCCTCCACTGCGAACTTCCCTGTGAACTTTTCAGCTCATGGGGTAGCAGGCAATGATGTCATCAGGGATTCCAAAATGGTGATTTTCTAATTCTGTACTTCAATCTATAACAATTAGCTTCTATAAGTAAGAACTTTACCCCATCCACTGTTTGCTACACTGTCTGCAATACAGTCTCCATAGGAAAGGAAGGACGCAAGCTGGATTTTTCACTATTATTTACTGATGATCGAAACACAAAGTAGATTTATCCTAACAAGCTCCAGAAAAGAACGACTTACTTCTGTTCTTGTTCTTCAGACCTGGTATGACTCGTGGATTGTTACGAGTTTGCTGTCTCTCACTGCACAGTAGTACTATTACTTTTCATGTTCAAAATGTCACATCTCTGGGGCCCAGGGTCTGTCAAGGTGGACCATGTCTGACTTTGGAATTACCTCCTTAGTCCCTAATAGCTCCCTTACCTGTAGTCAAAACCAGAGGTTACAGGCTCATCTTGCACATTTCCTTGAGTGTGTAAGAAACCATTTCTCCAGGAAACCTGCCCTTCTAGTAAAATAAAATAGTACCTAGAGACCACAATCAGGGGTGTTTACAACTACTATTTTGTGACTGCTCCTAGAACTCTTCCCATTAGCTGCGCTAGAATACATTTTTTAAAGTAAATCCTATGGTCCATCCAGATAATGGGAGAATATTCAGCACTAGGAGGAAATGAGCTATCACGCCATGAGAAGACACGGAGGGACCTTGAATGCATATTACTAAGTGACAGAAGCCCATCTGAAAAGGCTGCGTACTATAGTATTATAGCCCATAAACAGATCCAGTAATTTAGGAAGACTGAAATCACACAGGGTATGTCTGTGGCCACAACAGAATTAAACTAAAAATCAATAACAAAAAGATATCCTGAACTCTCCAAATATCTGAAAATTAAACAACACATTCTACATAACTTACAGGTCAAAGAAAAAAAATTGTAAGAAAAGTTAAAAATATTTTGGTAATTAAATGATGAGAAATACCACCTGTCAGAATCTGTGAGGTGCAGCCAAAGCACAGCTTAGAGAGAAGTATATCACATTAAAAAAGAAGAAAAGTCTAAAGAATCAGTGATATAAGCTCCTACCTTAAGAATCTAGAAAAAGTAGAGCAAATTAAGTCCAAAGTAAGTAGAAGGCAGGTGTGGCAGGCAGAGTAACCCCCACCCTGGTCCCTGTGGATGTGTGACCTTACAGGGCAAAAGGCTTTGCAGACACAACAAAGGTCAGCCCTGGACATGGGGGAGGCTACCTGGGTTATATGAGTGGGTGCAGGATAACCATGTGAGTTCTGTCAGGTGGAGAGCCTTTCCAGGATAGGTTAGAGAGAAAAGTAATGGGGAGGAAGGCTTGGAGACAGACAAGTGGTGCAGAGGTGGGAGACAGAGGAAAGGGTCAGGAGCCGGGACGAGAAGCCTCTGGAAACTGGAAAAAGCAAGGAAATGGGTTGTCCCAGATCCTCCAGAAAGGAATGCAGGCCTACGACAATCTAACTGCAGCCCAGTGAGACTGTGCTGGGATTCTGCCCCACAGAACCGTTAAGATGATAACTCTGTGCTGTTTTCAGCCACTGAGTTGGTGGTAACATTTTAGGGCAGTTATAGGAAACAAATACAGCTGGAAATAATTAATATATATGGGAGTCAATGAAAACACAGACAATAAGAAAAATTAAAATAAAATTAGTAATCTGTAAATATGTAAACAAATGGAAAACCATAGATAAAGAGAAAAAGAAAGAAAACAAAAATCTGGAATAACAAATATGAAAGATCAGCTGTCAGAACAGATCCTACAGATATTAAAACAACAGTGTGGGATTATTATGATGAACAACTTCAGGCCAACATATGTATCATCTTAGATAAACTGGACCAATTTGGAGCCACAACGCTCAAAAGGGCACAAACCCTAGGGATATTGAAAAGACTGAATCTGTTGTCAAACACCTTCCCATCAAGAAGGCTCCAGGCGCTGGGAAATTCCAGCATATGCATTAAGAGGTGACAACACCAATCTCACACAAACTCCTTCAAAAAGCAGAGGAAGAGGAAGTCATTCCAAAGTCATTGTACAAGGCAAACGTAACTCTGATTTTTAAGTCTGACAAAGATAAGATAAAGACGAAAATTGCAGCCCTCTCTCGTGACTACAGGTATAAAATTCCTCACCAAAATATTAGCAAAACAAAACAAAACAAAAACCAAGAATCAAGGCCAAGGAGGAACAGTTGAACATTTGTGATGTGTGTCAATGTAATTTTACCACATTAAGAGGGTAAAGCAGAAAATGATCATTTCAATTAATGCAGGAAAAATCATTTAACAATATTCCATACCATGCATGATAAAAATCAACCAACATTATCTTTTTCTATTAAACTAAAACCTCTTGTTTTCTGATGACATCAGTCTGATTAATGACTCGCTTGATCCCTTAGCACGTAGGTTGTGACACTTAGGGTTGGGCCACAATCAGGGGAATCCACAGTAAGAGCTGGACGACAAACACAGGGCTATCATCATCAGGAAGGCAGACACTGGAGGCGAGCCCCGCATTCACCCTGCTTGCACCCTGATTCTAAAATCAGGGTGTTTTCTAGGCTGGTGTGCAGAGATTGTATTTGGGGGCTGCTAAGTCAGCTCTGGAGAAGGAAACCTAAAAATTTGTGTGAAATATTCTTCCTGTCTTTAGTGAATTCTTAAACTGTGTCTGCATAAAGTGAGACTCTGGGACTCAGGGACAGTCACCAGGTGGCAAGGGTCACACTGCTGGTTCAGGGGGAGCCAGTGTGGGCAGCTGGAGTGGAGAGACCCCAGCTGATAAGCAGGCCAGGCTTTCTGCTGAAGTCATACGAAGGTGTTTAGGAGGGAGGGCAATGGCCTGGGACTCAGGCAAAATAGAAACAGATCTGTCCTAACAGAACTGGAGCCCTGAGAAGGCCCAGTTGCCATTTCTGCCCCTGCCAGAGCACAGGGGACCCATGGAGAGTCCTGCCATGCTTCCCCCCACCCCATGATGCCCAGCCACTGCTGAGAATTCCCAGTCAGGCAGCAGAAGAGCAAAAGAAGGCTGGGCCAAGGAGACAAAGCAATGGCAGGAGCACGTGTGGAGGTGGGCCAGACAATCAGGTCAGCAGATAGAGACCTCAAAATGGCTATGACGATGATGTGACAGAAAGTGGAGGAAATGGAAGACAAAATGAACATGGACTGTCTCAACAAAGAATGAAAATTTAAAGGAAAAAAATACATCTAAAATTGAAAATTTCCAAAATATGAAAGAAGAAACTCAATGTGTGGACATAGCAGAAGCCTGGGTGGACAGAAAAGGTCCAAATGGAGCAGAGAGAGGGCAAACGGTCAGGAAAATATAAAACCCCAGAAAAGGACGAAAGATGGGGCAGATCAAAAGGATTTGCCCAAATATAAAGGCCAGTTTGAAAGCAACAGTGACCATATTATTACCAGCAGTCTACAGAGCTCCGTGACAGAGTGGCACTGCCATGCGGACAGTCACTTGCAGGGACTTATCTGTCCCATTTGGTTGCATCACCAACTTGACATTTATACATTTAGACTAATTAATTTCCATATATTTTCATTATTTAGGACTTGCTTTCTCATTTTTTTCTTGATTTATGTGTTTATTATCTAAAATCTTCACATAATTCTGTGGTCAAGATTATACAAAATTTTCACTCATAGAAATCTTCCCATTTCTGGGGCATCCGGGTGGCTCAGTCGGTTAGGTGACTGACTTGATTTCGGCTCAGGTCATGACCTCAGGGTCTTGAGATCAAGCCCCGCACTGGGCTCCACGCTCAGCATGGAGTCTGCTTGTCCCTCTCCCTCTGCTCCTCCCCCTGCTCTCTCTCTTCCTCTCATAAATAAAAATAAAATCTTAAAAAAAAAGAATTCTTCCCATTTCTGTCCCCTTTTGGTTCCTTCCTTCCTTCCTTCCAATATAAGTAACATAAGTAACCGAAAACTAGTTTCTGGTATATTCTTCCATTGTTTCTTTTAGAAAATGTAAGTGACTACATTACGTACATATACGTGTCTTTGTTGAAATCCACCTTTTTATACCAAAAGCCGTCTGTATCTTGCTTGCTTTCTTTTTTATTTACTGTGTTGTGGAGATCACTCTAAATCAGGATAGAGAGATACCCCTGTCTCTTTTCTACAGCTGCACAGTCTTCCACGGTACGAATCTACCACAATTTATTCAGCCTACAGATGAACAGATGGACCCTTTCCCATCTTCTGCTGCTGCTATAATGCTACCATGAGTACCCCCGTGTGCACCTCATTTCTGATGCTCTGGGATAGAGTCCTAGAAACAGGACTGCGGGATCCAAGGGTAAACGCAAATGAAGTTCTTCTAGACGTTGACAACCTCCCCTACATAAATACGGTCTCAGCGCGGGCTGCTGCAACAAAACAGCACAGCCTGGGGGCTTACACAGCAGAGATTTACTCCCTCCTGCTCCTGGAGGCGGGCCGACTGAGATCCAGGCATGGCAGGGCTGGCTCCACCTGACGCCTCTCTCCTGGGCGGGCAGGCATTGTCTTCTCCTGCGTCGTCACGTGGCCATCCCTCTGTGCATGCATGTCTGGTGTGTGTCCAAATGTCCTCTTCTTAAGGGACGCCGGTCAGATTGGATTAGGGATCCTACCGGCCTCATTTTAACTTAATCACCTCATTGAAGACTATCTCCGAACGAGGCCACACTCGGAGATGCCCCCCCAACATGAGTTTGGGGGACACCACTCAGCCTGTACTGCACTGCGTCTCTACAGCAGCGGTGTATGAGAGGGCCTGTCCGCTCACACAACCCGAGTTCCCCTCACCTTCATTTAGGTGTGTCTTCCTGAAGTGTCAGAGTTGTTTCAGTTTTCCAGATCAATCTGAGAACCTCTGCTCTGAATCTGGAGAGTTTCATGATTTCCATTTATTATCGGTAGTTATATAATCCTACTTGCCAACTTTTTCTTATATCATTTTCAGTTTTCTTAGTTACTGTTTTGGTTCATACAAAACATATTTTCACTCATATCAGGGGTACACTACTGAGCTAGGTCCTGAATATTTTATCTTCTTCAATAACTTGGAAGATACTCACTCTCTTTCTAACTCTTATTTCTAATAGGACCTAAACTTGACACAGGATCTTTTTGCCCTTATCATCAAGAATCAGAAAAAAAAAGAAAATTTCATTGTATGTGTCCATCGGTCACCTAGCACTCACTGCTTTAACTAAGCCCATGAACCTGGACACTTTAATTACCATAATGGCTACTTTGTGACTAACAGTAGCCATAGGACTTGTTGATCTGAGAGCCAGAAAGACCCACGTGGGCCCCACACCACCCTCAGAAGCTGATCTCTTGGGAGAGGGTTCAGGGTCATTCCCAAACCTCCCCCCAAGTCTCATGCAGCCATGCAGACCATGCAAACCTCCCCATGTGGCCCGCTCTTCTCAAGGCAGACGTGCCCACTGCTAGGCTGGGACAAGGGGGTGGCGGAAGGGACTACAGGAGTGTGGCAGGACTACTGCCTTAAAGCAGCTCACTGCGGGGGGCTGGCTGTAGCATGGACAAGCCCTTAGCACAGTTCTTGGTGGCACGGGGCCTTGGCTGGGAAACAGCAGAGAATGAGTCCCATAAACATAGTTCTTGGGTCCCTGTAAACAGTCACCGGAAGGTCCTGACTCTACAGAGGACCAACAGGGGTGGCAGAAAGAGGATGGGCCATGTCCCTCAAGGCCACCTGGGGCCAGGCTGAGCTGGGAGCTCTCACTGACACAGCTATGCCCAGTGTCCCCACTCTGGCCCCTGGACCACTCGAAGCTCCATTTCTGGAATGTGCCACAATGTGCCTGAGGTGCAAGCTGGCCAGGGAAGCTTTGGGGAGGGACAAGCAGTCAGGCTTGCACAGGACATGGCAGGTCTGGGATGGTTAGGGTTGAGTGTGGGGAGCAACCTGAGACCAAAGCTGTCCTACCTGGTGTCCCACACATCACCATTCGACAGCCCTGACTACCTTGGGTGCTGAGGTCTTGAGGGAGAAGGGTGCGCAGGCAGGGATACAGAGCCAAGAGGAAACAGACAGACGACAGGAGGGAGGAAGAGGTGAGGACATTGAAAAAAACACCAAAAACCATAGGGCAGGCAGCAGAGCTCAGGCAACAACACTGTGACAGACGGCACGGAGGTCCCCAGATGGCACCCTGGCGGCAGGTTCCCCACAACAACTGCACTGAAGAAGCCACGTGTCCTTTCTGGCTCAGTGCCCCACTGGCTGGCTGCGCCCAGGGGACAGTGCCCATGGGACTGTCCTCGTGGGGGAAGGAGACCACGCAGCACAGGGAGCTGCCCCCCGGAGCTCTAAGTCCTGAAGGGCAGCCGAACTTTCTCGCTGGGGCTCTCACTCGACATCTTCTTTTTTTTTTTTTTTTTTTTAAAGATTTTATTTATTTATTTGACAGAGACAGCCAGCGAGAGAGGGAACACAGCAGGGGAGTGAGAGAGGAAGAAGCAGGCTCCCAGCGGAAGAGCCTGATGTGGGGCTCGATCCCAGAACGCCGGGATCACGCCCTGAGCCGAAGGCAGACGCTTAACGACTGCGCCACCCAGGCGCCCCTCACTCGACATCTTCTGACTGCCAAGTGACAGTGAGGCCTGTGCTGTCACTCCACTCCCCGGACACGGGCAGTCTGCTTGTGAGACCGCCCACATGCCCCGTGCGCACCTGACAGTGAAGGCCATGTGGCCTGGAAGCAGGGGCTCACTCAGAGCCATGGTCACTGTGGAAGGCAGACAGGAAAGAAAGTGGCCACATTCTCATCTTTAAGCCTGTCGTTAGATGAAATCAAGAAATGCTCTGTAAGTAGATGTCATGTGTTCAGAAAACCAGCATCAAGGGCACGTTATGTACTTGGCCCCACTGCTGCTCGTGTTCCAGATCACGCCATCAGCTAACTCTTCACTTTATGTCAGGTGTATTAGGTAACCAGTCCCGCATAGACAGGGCATTTCTTTTTTTTTTTTTTTCATATTGCTCAATGCCAATTTTATTTATTTATTTATTTATTTGTCTTAATGATTTTTGATTATATTATGTTAGTCACCATACAGTACATCCCCGGTTTCCGATGTAAAGTTCGATGATTCATCAGTTGCGTATAACACCCAGTGCACCATGCAATACGTGCCCTCCTTACAACCCATCACCAGTCTATCCCATTGCCCCACCCCCCTCCCCTCTGAGGCCCTCAGTTTATTTCTCATTAGACAGGGCATTTCTGAATCTCCACAGGGGAACCTGTTCACATATGTCTCCTTGTGCTTACATGCCTGCCTTTTCTCTTGTGTATGCTGAGGAGTGGGGCTGCTGGGTCACAGGGGTATGGCAGCCCTCCACCTCCCTGGACACTGCCAGGCTGCCATCCCAGGTGGAGGCCCGATCTGTCCCCCTTACCCCCCCCCCCGGCTATGTCCAGGGGCCTTCAGTATCTTCAGCCCACATCTGCCAGTGAAGCCATGACCTCCCTATTCTACTTGGCTCACCTGGGGCTGAGGAAGGCTGGCCCTTCTCATGTGGTGACTGGCCAGGCAGATTTCCTGCTCTGTGGCTCTGCTGCACTCTCTGTTCCATGGCCTTCCTGATCTATGGCCTTCCCTGCACCGTCTGCATGCAGGCCAGGCCTCTAAGAGTGTGAGGCCGTGCTCGGAGGACACTGAGGACCCTGGGTAGCGGTGGGATGTGGTGAGGGATAGCAGGGCAAGTGGGAAAGGGCTAGAGGTTAGTGGTTCTCATGGTCAGAAGGACAGGAGTAGGCTCTGGGATCAGGCTCCTGCAGGGTATCCAAGAAGACACTGAGGGAGGGCAGATGGCCAGATCTAGAATGGATCTGGGGAGAGAGGTCTCCCATGGAACAACGATGCCCACATCAAAAGTCAGGAGAGCAAGGAGAACAACCAAACTTTGAGACACTGCACTATTTAATGGCAGACAACAAAAAGAACCTATGTCAAGTCAGGAAAGGAACACTCCCAGAGGCTGGGAGGGCCAGGGCAGGTGTGACAACAGCCACGGGAGAAGAGGTTTTCAGGAAGGAACAGAAGAGCAGCCAAAACTTGACTGACTTTAAAAATCAGCCAGTTGTGTGTAAGCTGTGTCCCACAGCTTCAGGGCCAGGAGAGGTGGTGGTCTGGCCTCGGGGGCTGATGCACAAATACAAGCTGGGTACAACGCAAGGCTGTAGTTCAACATTATTCTAAAAATTCGGGCTATGCAGTTAGTAAATTAAAGATAACTAGAAACTGTAGATACTTAAAAAGGAAGAGCATTTAAGGTATTATTTGTGATCATATAATTCTCTACCTAATACACCCCAAATTATGAGAGCCAACAGGACATAGTTTACTATGATGGCAGATTATAAACTAAAGATGAAAAAATAAATACCTTTACTAGGTATCAGTAATAATTACATTAGAAACCAAACATATGAACTATGAAATGATCAAGGATAACCTGAATAAGGAATGTGCAATATCTATACCAAGAAAATTATAAAGTCTGACTAAATGCCCAGGATGGAATAGAAGCAGAAAGACCTGCCACATCCCCGCATGGGGAGACCTTCCCTCCCAACGTAAGTGTGTAACTTTAACAGAAGCCTGCCCCAAATGTGGACTCTAATGTTTATGTGGAAGTACAGACTATGAAATAAACCAGAGCTTTTGAGAAAAATTAGTTAGATGAGGCATAACATGGCTTTTTTGTAGGAAAAGACAAACATCCCTGAGGAGGATGTCAGAGCCCTTGAAAAGGGGGCTTCACATACACATATACAGTATATATACATATACAGTAAGTTGCCGTGATAAAGGTGGCATTTCTCATTGGTAGAAAATTTTTGATTAGCTGTAAAATGGCACTGAGACAACTGGTTAATCCCTTAAACACAAAGCACAGCAGGACAAAGCAGTAGTCACTCTAGGCACCCACATCATCTCCAGCCCCACAGAGGCTCTTGTGTGGTGTTGCGCCCAGCCTGCACCCACACTTCCAAACTTCACCTGTGCGTTGCTTCTCTTGCTGAAGAATAAATCACCATGACGTAAGGCTAAAAGCAATGCCCCTTTAGTTCCCAGGCAGAGGTGTCAACACAGGGAAACCGGTTCTCTAGGGAGAAAGGCTCACACAGTCAAGTGGCAGCCTGCTGCAACCCCCCAGAGCTGGGGCTCTCTTCCAGGCTCATTCAGGCTGTGGCTCAATGCAATTCTGTGTGGCTGTACGACTGACGTCCCAGTACCCTCTCTGGCTGTCGGCGGGGGGTGGGGAGGTTTGCTCTCAACTCCCAGGGGCCTCTGCATTCCCTGGTGCAGCACCACAGTGGAAAATCTCCCTCATCTCAAATCCTCTCATGCTTCTAATCTCGGTCTTCCCTCTAGCTCCAACTCGTAGATCCAGACTTAAAGGGCTCATGTGATTAGGTCAGGCCCACCTAGATCATCTTCCTTCTGATTCACTCAAAGCCAACTGATGAGAAGCCTTACTACATCTACAAAACCCCTTGGTCAGGTAACATAACACAATCAGGGGGCAATGTCCCATGTCCCACCCACTCTAAAGGAAGAAGTCAAGCAAGGTTTGCATACCAGTGAAAATCTGGGGGCCATTCTAGAATTCTGCCTACCACAAGTCATCACCTTACTTTTGTTAGGTTCTCCAGGAAGAGGTCTGGAGAGAGATGCAGAAGTAGAAGGGCAGACAGGCCTTCCCCCTCTTGCTCATCAGTGGGGCAGTGGGAGGAGGGAGCCGGGGCAGGGGCAGCTCTTTTTCTAAGAGTCAAGTGGAATGAAGCAGCCTTCCCAGGAGGAGGCAGACCTGGGTGTGGCAGCAACTCCATCAGCGTTGTGGCTTCCAGAGGTGCGCTGCTCTCAGACCCCAAGAGGACATCCCTGGGGTGTGGGGACTCCCCACCCTGTGATCCTGGTCCCCGGGCGGGGAGTTGGGAAGAGCTGCTCTTCAGAGAACCCTCAACTCCATGGCCTGGGCTAATCCCCATGACTCAGCTGCTCTCAGATTCAGCTCCTTATTCTAAATAGGGACCAGAAAATACCCACCTTTCAGTGTTACAAAAAGTACTCTGTAATTTGCAAAGTGCTATATACAAATGAAGAATTTTCAGCCTTATTTTCCCCGGATAATTCTAGAGTAAGAATAGGAGATAAGAGAAAGGAACAGAGAAAAGTGTGTGGAGTGCATTCACTGTATTATTTCTCCCAGCAGGAGCCCTGGGAAATAGTGCCCAGGTCCAAACAAGGCCAGGATTTGCTGATTTGCTGGTGGATTGGGAAGAAAGGCGTCTTGTGCTATGCCCTCTGGGAGACTTAGCTTCTCTGACCACTCCCTAGTGCACAAGGCCAGGAGCATGCTTTCAGCCCTGCCCCACCACGAAAATGCCACCAGACCAGCTTTGGTCACCTCTGCACCCTTTTCCACTCTGCTGCCCCAAGGGTGCCGCACCCAGATGGCCCCATCTCACTGCAGGGCACCTGCAGCAGCAGCAGGACAAGGGAGGCTCCAGGACAAGGAGCCGGCTCTGCATTTCAATGGGGACTGGCTGGGGAGCCTAACCATGGCGTCCTCTCAAAGTCCCGCTCTAGGGGAACTACCCTTACTTTTTGCTGCTCCTGCCCCTCCACTTTCTTCAAATGACTCATCTACCCTCGCCCCCACTCTCTGATCCCCCAGCAACAACCTCAGTCCCACATAAAGCCTTTCTCATACAAGGAAGCCTCCAGGGCTCTTGGATCCTCTCCTACCTTGGGCACAGTTCCCTCCACCCTTTCATGCATCCATGCCAGGTCCCTGGGTGCTGGCTCCAAACCAGCACACAGAGCAAGGCTGTGTGGCTCCCAGATCCACAGCTTCCTGTCCTCAGCTCATGTTTGCACTTGAACTTCTTGGGAAAGGGTGATGGTGAGAGCACCTCACTCCCTGCACTCCCAGCACAAAACCAACACAGGCTTCTCCCTGACCTCTCCTCAGGGCCTCCCCTCATGTCTTCCCCTCAGGCCTCTCCTCAGGTCTCTTCTCATGACCTCCCTTCATGGCTTCTCCTCATGACTTCCCCTCAGGGCCTCCGCTCATGACCACCCCTCACGGTTTCCCCTCATGATCTCCCTTTGGGCCTCCCCTCAGGGCCTCCCTTTAAGACCTCCCCTCAGGCCTCCCCTCAGGCCCCTCCTCAGACTTCCCCTCAGGGCGTCTCCTCAGGGCCTCCCCTTAAGACCTTCCCTCATGACCTCCTCTCAGGGCTTCCCCTCATGACCTCCCTTTGGGCCTCCCCTCAGGCCCCTCCTCATGACCTCCCGTCATGATTTCCCCTCAGGCCTGTTCTCATGGCCTCCTCTCATAACCTCCTCTCATGTCCTCCCCTGACACATCTCCTCATGACCTCCCCTCAGGCCTCTCCCCATGACCTCCCCTCAGGGCTTCCCCTCAGGGCTTCCCCTCATGACCTCCCCTCAGGCCTCCATTCAGACTTCCCTCATGACCTCTCCTCAGGGTCTTCCCTCATGACCTCCCCTTGTGACTGCCCCTCAAGGCCTCCCCTCAGACCTCCCCTCAGGAACCCCACTTCTTCCCTAAGAAAAAAACAAGAAAAAACAACTGCTGTCCTGGTCCAAACTACTCTGAGAGGCGAAAGATAAACAAAATAAATATAAACAGAATAAAAACAAAACACACAAAATTTTAAAATAAGCAAAATTAAAAATAAGATCATTTTAAAAGCCTGTCCAGCAGCATAAGCAAAAAATACATAAACCTAACTAGCATAGTCACCACACTTCCACACACCACACACTACACACGCCGGGGGCGTGGAGACCCTCAGCCACCCCAGAGGAACAGCTCACACACAGCAAGGCAGGCAAGCCTCAGGCTGAAGGTACAGTCACCAAAGTATGAGATGAAAAATAAAAATCAGTCTATTTTTTGAAGTGGCTCTGCAAGGGATTTTCAATGATTAGCTCATTGCAGAAGATAAATAATCACAACAGAAATTTTCAAAACAAAATAAAGATTTTTGTTTTCAAATTATAATTCTGTCTGATGCAGATTTAAGTTTTCACTCTTCATTGAAAACAAGAAAAATAGTACAAAGAACTCCGGGAGTCAAGAGAAATAGTCCTTCATAAATGACGGGGCAAAGTCCTTTTCCCTGGGCAGCTATACCTGGTGTCCCTGTGGCTGGCTGACTCTGGCACTTTCAGACTTCCCTTGCTGGATTCTCTTACCTCCACCCACTTCCCAGAAGCCCTGCCCTGGGGTCCTCAGATCCTCACACCCTTCCTGTTCCCACCTCCCTGCAGGTCTCCCCTCCCTCTGAAGCCAGAGGAACATTCCAGAAGCACAAATCAGATCTGCCCTTACAAAGCCCAGGCCTCCCTCCCAGTGCTCAGGAGAAAGTGCAAGTCCTCTAGCCAAGCCCTCCCCTACCGCTCAGACCACCCACACCACTCCATCCCTTCCCCACATCTTGCTGACTACACCCTACCCTCTGGGCCTCACTTCAAGGGCCTTGTCCCTTGCCATCATAGCCCAGGGTCCATGTAGACATTTGTAAATGCAATGATCTTTCATAAATGTTAAAGCAAGAAGAGGCAAATGAAGGAAGGTTGAGCCATCAGAGCTATTTTAGGTTTTGAAATACCATCCTGACCACAGATAACTGGACCTTGGACCCCAAGGGACCAGCAAGCAGGGGCTGATGCCAGCCCAGCAGCCCCAGCAATGGAGTGATATGCCCTGATAGAGCCTGCAGACTGGACAGGAAGAGCCCCACTGTGGAGCTGCTATGAGGAGGAGGAAGGCAGTGAGAGCCAAGCAGTATCTGTGCCCCAGCTGGAAGGCACCCCAAAGAAAGGAACCTCCTCTAGCCACCCAGCTGAGAGTTCATGCTGGATCATGAAGATGCCCTTACAGAAAAGGAGGGGGAGATCCCAGAGAGCTCCCAGAGGGATGGCCAGCACCATAGGACAACTGACCAGCCTAGCAAATGTCACTGAGAGACACTGGAGGGAAGTGCAGCCATGAGAGTCACAAACACGGTTTTTATAGTGAGATGATTTTAAACTTTGTAGATGACAGAATAATCAGGTGGGCTTGCATGTTCACATACTGTTTCGCTGTTTCCCCACTGGATTATTTAACCCTGTGTTGCCGGCACAAGCTAAACATTTGCTACGTAAGCAATCAACAAAGGCAGTGACGGGCCCTGAATGGCACACACTGTCCAGAATCCTTCCAAAGAAAGCTAAGTCAAAAGCAAGAAATGTGCAAGAAGCCTAAAGCGGAGTGGGTCAAGGGCAGTCTGCTGCAATCAGTTACGGGATAAAAGGTGTGGTTTCGAAGTGATATTGTAAACAAAGTGACTAGACCAGGAAAATGCCAGATGTGATCATCTCCCGAGTGATCCGAGTGGAGAAGAGCACATGCAGGGAGGACGTGGAATGTGGAGTCTATCTGTTTGTAACCCTGACTGGCCTGATCCCTTCCCCACGGTCACCTTTGCCCCTTTCATAGCGAGAGGCCCCCACAGCCAGCGCTGTGGGGGACAGAGGAGCCAGATAAGGCCAGGCCAGTGGCCCGGGGCAGCACTGAGGGTCCACACGAGGCTGGACGTCACAGATGCACCTGTCCACACAGAGGCCCCTGCAGCAGTTAGATCCGGGGTTAGAGTCCTGCAGGGCGGATGTGACAGAGACAAGGGGTAAGGAAGGCAATGCTGTGGGCAGATTTGGAGGACGTTCAGGTTCAGGCACGGGCACGACAACAAGAATGCACTAGTCTGGGGCTTCTGTATTCAGTCGCCCCATCTCCCAGAAGGACACCAGGGTGGGGATGGAGGGAAAGTCAGTTGTCATGCCCAAGGGCTCAGAGAGGTAGACCATGGGGAGAGCAGATGGCAGATGAACAGCGTGGCCTTAAAGAAGGGACTCCGTCCTGGGCAGTGGCCTGGGGGCAAGCCCATGTGGGGGGGGGGGCGACGAAAGGGTGCAAGTGAGGGGCCGCCAGTGAGGACGGCAAGCAGCAGAGAGCAGGGGCTGGCTGTGTGGGTGCAGTACAGGCCTGGCATAGAGGGGACCTCAAGGTTACCATCAAGCCCACATCTCCAGAAGCACCCGTGTCGGTGTGCCCAGGCCTGAGGCCTGTCTCAGAGCATCTCGTGAGCACAAAATGTACACATCAATCCCTTCATCCTTGGCCAGCTGAGGGGACAGTTCCCTCAGGTTTTGCAGGTTGCATGTTTCCTCCGTTGCCATGGCCTCTATCTGTAAAAGGAGACAACATCTCCACTGCACAGGAACCCGGTCCAAGGTCGCTGCCAGGATGCGGTCCACTGGGTTCGGAGCCCACTGGCTAATTCCTGTGTCCTGCTCTTAGTGGCCATGAGGGGTGGCCCCTGCCAGGGACTAGGTCTGCTCAGGGTGGAAGCAGAGTGCTCCAAAGGAGAAGCAGCTCTGTGTCCAGTGCCCAAGCTGCTCAGGGCTTAGCCTGAGCCCATCTCTCTTTGCCCTTTGCCCTCTGGCCTCCTAGCCACACAGCAGTCAACACTGCTTCAACCAATTCACTCTGGGTGCGTGAACCAGAAATCCACAGAGAACCATGTGGAATCAAGGCTGGTTTACACGTGACAGTGGAGAAGAGTGACCTCAGCCACTGTGAGGCACTGCACACGTGGCCAGGCCTTCCACCAGACACCAACCCAGGCCTCCTGGGCTCAGAAACCCTGATATGACTCCAAGAGGCTGCTTGTCGTCCTCTTCTCATCACGTTTTTAAATATATTCTGAGGCATTTATTTGTTTTAATTAAAACTCTACTTGGAAGGAAGTATTGCGAAACTGAAACAGAGAAAGCCTGGTTCCAACATCCGGACGCTGCCCTGGGCCTCAGCTCACTTGTAAATTCCTTATCCGGCACATCCCAGCCTCAGCTGCTCCCAAAGTATGGCAGGAGATCTGTCTGGAGGAGAGGGCCATCACGTTCTCCACTGGAGAGCTTACTGTACTTCTTTGACAACTTTTGATCATGACGATTCTAAACTTCAAGAAAAGTTTCATAAATTATTCCCAAGAACTTCTATACATCCTTTTGTTGTTCTGATTGCTCCCACTTTGGCCCACCTGTTCATGTCCCCATTCATTCATTCATCCAGTCATTCTCCTTATTAACCCATACCATCTGAGAGTGATTAGCAACATACTCCTTGACTGTGAATACTTCAGTGTGTATTTCCTAAAAATAAGGACATCCAGATAACCACAGTACGATGACCAAAACCTGAGCATTTAACATCAACATAAGGCTACTACCTAATTCCCTGACCACCCACTCACCCAGGCCGGCCACCAGACACACTTTCACTTTATTTATTAAGCCTGTGTGTTTTAACACTTCATAAAAATAACAGAAGAGGGCATTCTAGAGCTGTGAAATTAGAAATCCAATTATAAACCACGCCTCCCTTCTCAGAAGTTCAGGAGAATGAACGTAATGTGAAGTCAAATCCCACACCAAGTGTTTTTAAAGATAAAAGAAAATAAGAAACAAAATCACAACCCTGCTAACAATAAACATATACCACAGAGACACACTAACAAAAAAAATAATCTGATATGTTGAAACTTATTAAAAGACATTAAGATGAGGGAGGAGCTGAAAAATCAATCAGAATTAGAAAAACTCAAAAATTAGGTCATAGAACTCAGGAAAGAATCAGGAATAAAAAATTATTTCAAAAAACTAAGATAAAACTAGAACACACAAGATTGAATAAACAACAGAGGAGAATAGAAGAAAACTTGTAAAAACAAAAAGGAAGACTAAGCAACCGGGCAGAAGGTGCACGCAGATGGAGCAGAGGGCAGCAGCGCGCCCTGCAGCAAGCGGCGCTCAGAGACCACTGAATGCACTGCTGGATTTCACCTGCTGACATTTTATTTATGGTACGCACATCTGTCTCCAGAAGGTAGAGCTATGTGTAGAGGATTTTTAGATTACTTGCAAAATCTGCTGATCTCATAAAATGACTTGGGGAACTTTTGACTTTTTTTCTGTGCTAGAAAACAATTTATATACTTTAAAAATTATATTTCCTTTAGGATGTGTCAGGATGTGTAGAATTGCTCTGCTGGCACATAAGTGGGGATCTCTGAGCACCATTTTGGTCACTTCCATAGTGACAAGTTATGCTGACTTATCACATCATATTGAGGCAATTTTGTTAATTTACAGTTTTTTCTAGAAGATTCATTTTATCTAGATTTTCTAATTTATTTGCACAGAGTTTAAATAGCAGTCTCTGAGAGTTTTAATAGCTTCCACGAATGCAGTGACACCTACTTTCGGTTGCCCCAGTTTGAAAGTTTTGCCTTTCTCCCCCTCGAAAGGTGCTAACAGTTTCACTGTTTCATGGACTTTTTCCAGAATTTACTACACCAAGGAGCAAATTTTCATGTTCTACTGTGGTCATCTTTCACTTCACTAATTTTTCCTATTTGGTCTAAATTATTTGATAATTCTTTCTCTAACATTTAGAGTCACGGGGCTGGTTCATTTATTTTAAATGGTTTGGTTTCCTGACACCTTCTCCAGAGAATGGCTGGCAGCACCCTTCATGTTTTGACATGTGGTGTCATCTCATCTTCAGTTCTTTGTAAACAGTTTATGCCTTATTTAAAAGCATCCCAAACTCTCCAAGTACATAACGAAATCTGGGTTATTTTTGGTTATCATCTTGTGCTTATTTCCCATTTCTACTATACTTCGTGACTTCTGCTGTTGAAAAATAAGACTTTCTTTAAAATCAAATACATGCTAAGTCTATTTGAGAATGGTCCTGGTGTGTAGAAAGCAAGGAAGGGAAGGAAGCGGGGAGGGAGGAAATATTCTGTGGTGAGAAGAGTGTGTGTAAAGAATGCAATTCAAATCCTTCATAACCAAATGAATTTTTTGTCTTCTCAGCTTCTCAAAGTTTCCCAGTACTGGATTCACCCATTTCTATTCTTAGTTTTTCCTTTATAAATTTTACAGCTATGCATTTATATACATAAAAGTTCACCAATATACCTTCTTAGAGGATTGAAACTTATCAAAATGAGGTATCTTTGTCCCATTTAGTGTGTTTTATCTTTTTCTTGAAAACAACGTTGCCAGGCCTGCTTTCCAGTGATTAGCATTTGCTTAGTACCTTCCCATTAATACATTTTCTGTTCCCATGTCATTTTTAAGACAATGTGAGTTTTGCTTTTTAATAGAGAAATTTAACATTTATTTGAACGAATCCCTATAAAATGTCTTACACCTCATATGTTTTCTATGACTTCTATTTTTAGTTTTTTCCCTTCTATTCTACCTTTTGGTGACTTAATCTGGTTTTCTTTGTTGCAGAGATTTTCCTCTACAAGACCTGAAGTTCTCCAATCTGTCCCTTGACTGGCGGCTGCTAGCACATCGTGACCTTTCTTCGATGTACATATACATCACCGTGGGGTGGGCTCAGGCAGTGCCCACATACTCCCCTGAAAGACTTAGGGTTTAGGAAACTTATACTTTTCTCCCTCTTATCACCACATAACTACATACACATGAGATTATTTTCAACTATTATTTTATTTTGCATACCAATGTGAGTCAAAAATTATTTAGAGCTGGGGCACCTGGGTGGCTCAGTTGTTAAGTGTCTGCCTTCGGCTCAGGGCTGATCCCAGCGTTCTGGGATCGAGCCCCACATCAGGCTCCTCCGCTGGGAGCCTGCTTCTTCCTCTCCCACTCCCCGTGCCTGTGTTCCCTCTCTCGCTGGCTGTCTCTCTCTGTGTCAAATAAACAAATAAAATCTTTAAAAAAAATTATTTAGAGCTAGCTACATACACGTCACACTGGGTTATCATCATTATAGACGGTTGTCTTTTTTTCACTTTATCAGTCTTAGGGGTGAGTCTGGTAACCTCTGAGTCCTTGACTATCTGAAAGTACCTCTCCTTTGTCTTTCTATCTGAATCTAGTCTGGCTATCTCTAAAATTCCAGGTTTGGAATCATTGTTCCCAAGTACGTTGAAGATATTGATCTAATTAATTCTAGACTACAAATTGATCATTGAGAAATTCAATGCCAGTTGAAAACCAGACCTTGCCTCCTCCTCCTCACAACTTTGGGTTTTCTTCTATTTGGTGGTATCCTGGAATTTTGCCCGAATGCATCCAGGCAGTGTGGTTTCTCACTTCTCCTGCTCAACACTTCCTGTCTGATGCATTCTGGGCTCTCAGAAGTGTTCATTTCCCATTCTCCTCCCTCAGCTTTCTGTCTCTCCTTTTCAGACATCTATGAAACAGAAAATGGAGCTTCCCAAACTCACTTCAGTCTCACCTTGTTCTCTCACACTCTACTTCTCAGTCCTTGAAGTATGGATTCCACAATAGCTCAGGGTCCTCCAGATCTTTGCTCTAGAATAGCTCTCAGTCCTCCAGATCTTTGTTCCAGAATAGCTCTCAGTCCTCGAGATCTGCATTTCAGAATAGCCCTCAGTACCTAGGGATCTGTGTTCTGGAATAGCTCTGGGTCCTTTAGGTTTGCATTCTGGAATAATCCTTGGCTTATTTGTCTAATCACTCATTCTTTCTTCATTTCTGTCTGTTCTGTGATTCAAGCCATCCTGACTGTTCTACTTTGACTTTCCAAAATCTTTGGTGGTTTCTTTTGAAGGAGCAATGTCTTCTTTTAGGAGCATTCTTCTCTTTGTGCCATTAACTCTTCCCTTGTGCATCTTCTTTTGTTGTGTTTGGTGCTTTTGCTGTTGGTTTTCGGATGCACGACAGCTCTTGGCTATGCCCGCAGCCCTGCTTTGAAGAGGCTTGATTTGCCTGCTGTGGATGTTAGTTCTGTTTAGTCTGGTCTGCCTCTGGTGCTGAAGGGGTGGGACCTTTGTACTTGCCCATGCTAACATCTTGTTTTCTGGAGTGGCTCCCTGCCCCTCTCTGGAGTTGGTGGCTGGCTGGGACACACCACTGGACTGACCTGGCCCAGAGCACACACTTGCAGTGGGAATCGGGTGCTCACGTCCCTGACCTTGCTGCACACACTGCAGGGGCTACAGCTGCCTGACCCTGCTCCCCTGAAACTCCTGGTGTCCACTGATCCTGAACCGAGTGTCTGCATTCTCATTCTTCTCTGCATCAGGCCTTTCCACTTGTCTTCAGAGATGTTTGATTCCATAAGCATTACCTGTTTCTATCTCATAATAATCAATCAAAATGTCTGATCCTTTGCAGTTATCCTGGCTTCCTTTCACGTCATGAATTTCTGTGTTGCTGCTATCTTAAAATTTCTCCCTTTTGGGGGATTCTGGTACGGGGTGATAGCAACTGAGTACTCACAGGTAACCATCCTGCTCCAATCTGCACAAGACTGGTCTGTGGACTGATTTGCACTTTTTTTTTTTTTTTAAATAAAGAAACCCCTATTTAGGTTTTCTTTTCATAGCTAGTTGACAAACGACCCAAAGTCTAGAAACACCGTTTGTGAAGATCTGGTTGATGAAATTATTCTCGACAGCCCTGACCTGGAGCCCTATGTGTGGTCTCCATGTACTTCCCAGCCTGGCCCCAGGAAGGGCGGCCCTCCAAGGTGAAGGCTGAGTGCTCCTGGAGGTAGGGAGGACAGGGCAAGCAGAACTCACCCCTCAGCGCCTGGAGCGAGGCCTGGCTGTGGCCGAAGAGCGGGCCCTGCCAGGGTTGGGGGGGTCTGAGGCGTAGCTCACGAGCAGCTGGGGCCGGAAATGAAGCACATGTTCACTTTCAGGAGCAGAGCCTAACCACACAGTTGCTTTGTATTTACTTAAAACTTACCCTGCAATTTCCCTGTTGTCTGTAATTACCCCATGTCACCACACAACACTTGCTGTGTATTTAAATGGCTGGCAGTTACCATGGAAACAAGTACTGTTCCCTAACTTGAAAAAGTAGTTGTATTTTTTAAAAATTTCTTCGTTGTGTTCTACTCTGGCGATTAATTTACAACTGCCACCAACTTGAAAAGAAAGTCAGCCGTGCTACCTGCTGTTTCCGCGGTCCCTGCTCCTCCCTCCGGACCCTGTCCTTCCCTTTCCCAGGTCACACCCACGCAGTCACCAGCACCTGCTCTTTCAGCGGCTCCCTCTGTCTTACTGGTTTCCTTGCCCTTGCTTGGCAAAAGCCACAACACTGTGAAGCATCACTCTGGCAACCACACTTGTCCCAGAGCAGCCACCAGTCCCTGGAGGACAACACAGAGTGCTTCGGCTCGCACCTCAGACCACACACATGGCACACACACGGCACCCTCACACTTCACTGCCCTGTGTGGCCGTGTTCCCCGATCTCCGAACGCTCCTGCATGGATCTAAGTATGTCAAACACGAATGAATACTGGCAGTTCATAGGGACAGTGGACATTTCTCAGACTCCTTTGTCTTCCAACCTCCCTAGGCTAGCCTGCCCCTCCGCAGAGGCAGCCCTCTGTCCCCGGGGCCCACCGCCCTGCCCGCCCACCCTCCGCACCTCTGCAGGAGACTCTGCCTGCGCAGAAAGCCCCAGCTTCTCCCACTGCCGAACACAGGTCCTCTTGGCCCCTCTCCCCAAGTGCTCTCAAAACTACCATCGCTGCTCCTCTTCTTCCCTATCTGCACCCACTGTGGCATTTGTGCCCCTACCCATCAACAATGTGCAAGCTGCCGGTGACCTGCAGGAGTCCCAGTCCTCCCACCCGATGGCAGCTGAAGGCAGAGGTGGCATTAGTCCTGGCTCCCCATGTGGCTGTCCTCTCAGTCTCTTGGCTTAGACCCCTGTAGTCCATCCCAGCAAGTCACGGGCAGGATGCCCAGACCCTGTCCTTGATCCTCTGCTCCCTCCCGGCACTCCCTTGTGGAGTGCTGCCTGCATGGACTCTACCCAGATCCACACCTCTAGCCGCCCTCTCCCTGCTCTAGGCTAGTCTAGCCACTCTGTGCCTACTAGTCGCCTGAATGTCAATGGTGCCCCCCTGAACCTGCCCAAGAGCCAGCACTCAGGACAGCTCCTTTTCAGCCTTCACTGTCCTTCCAGGCTGGCCTCACACCCTGTGGTCACCCCTGCTCACCTCCATCACCTGTCACTTCCCTCCACACCAGAAGGTCCCCTAGCTCTACCTTCTCCCGAGCACCACCTGCCCAGGGGTTGGGCAGCAGCAACCTCCTAACATGCCCCTGCTTCCCATCTTGGGTCCCCTGAGCACCTCTCCTCTAGCCAGAAGCCAGAATGACCCTGCAGGGCCCTAATTCTGCTTAGGTCTGTCCTCTCCCACTCAGAGCAAAGGCTCTTATGATGTCTCAGGCCATCCATCTTAACATCCGCCCCTGCTCACCAGGGCCACACTGGCCCATGGCTGTTCCCTCTGCCTGGAAGGCTCTTCTCCATCCTTCACTCACTCTCACACCTTGACTGAAGAGTCACTTTCTCAATGAGGCCAACTCTGATGCCCTACTGGTCACCAATAACCCCAACTGTGCACACTTGTACTCAGACATATAATAACCTCCAGGTGGGCACATGCATGTACACACAATAACCCTAGATCATAGACGTGTACATGCACACATAGTAACTCCAACCTTTCATACCTGTGTATGCACATACACACTGGTGTCCAATTTGGCGCATGTGTGTACTTACATGATAACTCTCAATCACACCCATGTGTATGCACTAGCACACACACAAATGCACTCGCTCACACCTGCTCTCTCTTCTCCTTTATGCCCAAAGCTCATCACCTTCCGATTTCTTAGATGTGCAGTCTACCTGTGATGTCCTTCCCTGGGGAGTGTTTGCTGATGGATCTGACCCAGTCCAGGTCAGGGCCTAGCACAGAGCATGCATTCGTCCTATCTGCTGAATGACTGTTCAATCTGTGACAGCGATTCAATTCTTCCGTCCTCATTTAGAATCATTCCTAAAATCCATTCTGATCTGAAGCTCTCATTGCCATCACTCTGTTTCTGACCTGAAGAGAACCGAACATGACCAGAGAAGGAGTACACATTCTCTGTAGATGAAGAGTAACAGTCACCGCACACTCCAGACTGCATTACTGAAAAAACAGGCTGTCTCACTACAAAGTACCCTGTTCAGGGAAGTGAACAGACTGAGAAGCCCATCTGCATCTGAGAGGCCGGTAACACCAGCAGGTGGAGCTCATCCCCGTCAGGAGGCCCTCTCCATCCGCCCGAGGCCAAGTGAGGTTAATAGGAGTCACGGTGCAATTCAAGGTTGGGAACCTCAAAAGAAATGGTCAAGCAAAGGGAGCAACCAGAAGTGAGGACAAGGCCCCGAGTCCCAGTGAGAGAAGGGAGGGTCAAGATCTGGGCTGAGGTGGGTCAACCAACAGGCACTGAGGTCAGGCGCAGGCAGGGCACAGGTGGGCAAAGCAGGCCAGGAGAGGCAGGGGTCACAGGTGAGTCATCGTCTGGAACAGGACGGGGCCGGGCAGGCAGGTCACCAGCAGGGGTAGACGAGAGAGTACCTGGGAGTGTCTCCTTCTCCCGGCCTGTGGACGCCTGTCCTGCCAGCCCACCTGCTTCCCCGAGGGTGAGGACACTGTCCATCATCTACCAAAAAGCAAGGGAAAAGCGTCACGTTACCAGACAACTCAGAAAGGCCAACATTACGGCATGCCCCCAAATCCTGCTCGACCCCAAATCCTTATCATTCTCACATGTGGGGTTCACAGACACCTTGTACACTTGGAATTTGGTTTGTGTCCATCAGTAATTCTGCAGGTCTCAGAGCTGCTCCCTGAGGAGACATCATGTGCCCTTGACTGTGGCCCCTCTTCCCCAAGGGAGCCCCCACCCCCCTTTCTACATCTGCTCTGGTCGACTCAAAGACCTTCACCCTTTACTTGCAGTGAGTGTACCCTGAACTACATCTCAAAGCTTTGACGTTTAGTGTGGCTTTTGACCCACAGTATATTGTCAGAATGGTGTACACACACCCACACTTAAAATCTGGTAACACTAAGGTGCCCTGTGTGCTGCGGGCCCTAGCCAAGCATCAATGTCCACTGTAGTGGAGCAGAGTGACTGAGAAGGCAGCCCACTCATGCATGGCCATTACCTGCCTAGCAGGTCTTCCTGGGGCTCCGACTCTACAGGCAATAATGCCCGTGCCCGCCAGCCCTCAACCCACTGGGGAGCAGCCTGGGTCTCAGAGGTTCCTCAATGAAATCCAGGCAGCAGGGAACCACTTCCAGAAAAGTCAGATGAAACTTCAAGATCTAGTCATTTTCCTAATCATACCTAATGAATTATGCTCCAGAAATAACATGCAAAATCAGGTTTACAAAACCAGATTACTAGAATACAAAAACACGCAAAGTCTTTAAAAGGACAAGAAACCGACACTTCCTCAAGCACTTTATTATTTCCAAGCACTTCTGCGTTTGCTCTGCTTCACCTAATATTTGCCAGACTAGGAAGCAGGTACTGCTAGCACCATTTTTATAGAGGATGAATCAGGATCAGAGAGGGAAAGCAGTTGCCAGGGTCGTGCGCCTAATGATTCTTACTGGGAAAATCCAGAGTCGCTCTCCCGGAATCCACTGGGGGCGGGGGGGGGGGGGGGGGGGGGGCTGCTGGCCTCTCTGGGTCCTCTGCGCTCTTGTGGAGGAAGCAGGAGGTATAATTCCTTCAGAGGTATGGGTAAATTTAGGATGCACTGCTATTTATAGCATTTTAATGACTGTGATTCTGTGTCCCTTCCATGGAGGAGCAGCAATGTTGCCAGCACACTCCCTACTCTGCTGCACTCTCCAAAGAGGGGGCCCGGGGGGTGAGTCACTTCACCTCCTGGTTCAGGCTCTTAAACTTCTAAGTCATATGCAAATACCGTGGGTTTGGAATAGGTCTGGCAATACATGTAGATTCTTTTATTAATGATAACTATTGACACTCTTCTTGGTCTTGGGTGGTTTTCGTAACTCTTCAAAGCTACAGATATTTAAATATAAAGAGTAAAAATGTAAACAAACAAAGAAAAATAAGACTCCTACTATTTCTGAGCTCACAGTCACTATTAACACTCCTTGGCGGCCCATCCAGAAATTCTCTGTGCATGTGGGAGGAGGATGCACACGCTTTGTTCTACACCTGGCATATTATTCTTTACATCAATACATCCGGGAATTTTTTTGAATCAGCATGTTCAGAGGTACCTCGGCATGAGAAGTGAAATTCTGCACATTTTTAATTTCAGAGAACTTAACCAAAATCTTGTCCATACAGGGCTCTGCAAACTACACCCCATCAAATTCATGAGTGCTCTGTCTCTAGCCAGTATGCATGTGATTCACTCTCAAACCTTTGATCTTCGACAAATTGAGAGGTAAAAATAGTCCCTCATCAGTGTAATTGTTTAAGACTATAACTGGGGACATTTTCAGGGAGGCTGAGCTCTTTTTTCTATTTACTTAACTCTGTGTGTGCAAAAGACTCCCTCACGGCCTTTGTCCGTCAAGCAGAACCGGTGACTCACCAAAGACTCCGTGGAACTGCTGTATTGACGCCCCCCTCCAACAGCCCACAACAGTTGTTATCTAGCTATTTTTAGTTTTTTACGGATAGCCCCTGACCAGTGTTCTTAAATCCCTATGCATTGATATCCTGGTCTCAGAGGGCACGATGTGCATGGACGGCGCCCCCCGTTGCCGCCTCCATCCTGCTACCTTGCCAAGCTCTGCAACACTCAAGCACTGTTCTCGCTTTCTGGAACCCCGTGCACTGGGGATCGCTACCAGTCTTTCTCTGTCTTTTTTCCCTCTGTTCCAGTTGTACTATCTGGAGTCTGGCCCTGTCACCACAAGGGTCTTTCACAGCAAGGGTTTGTGAGAATCACTTTCCCTAAGTCCTCACGTTTGAAAATGTGTTATTGAGAAATTTCTTTCTTTCCTAAAGATTTTGTATACTTTGCTATACTTTTATCTAGCATGAAAATTGCTGTAGAAACATCTGAGGCCAGCCCTTATATCTCCTTTATAAATGATGCAGGCATAAATAGAAAAACGGGTAAAAGTTGAGAGAACCACTTCACAAAGAAGAGATCCAAATGACCGATAAGCACATGAAAGGTACTCGGTCTCGTTAGTAATCAAAGATATGCAAACTAAAACCAAAAACACATGCGAGTACGCACTCATCAGACTGTCTGAAATGCAAGTCTGGCAATACCTCACCAAGAGCCAGCACGGACGTGGAGCCGGGGGCGCTGAGACATGCAGGCTATTATTTTGTTCTGAAGCCCTTCTGCCGTAAGGGAAAAGATGTATCTGCTAAGTGTAATGGAAAATTCTGATGTATTCAATCCCAACTAAAGATAACCAAACAATTTTCACAGGTGGGAAAATACATCAAGTAAACAGGGAAAACAAACATAAAAGTAACAATCCAAAGTGAGTAAGCACTGCCGGCATTTGCACAAAATATGATGAGGGGCCGATAGTGCGCGCCAGAGGAGGACGGACCTCCAGGGGTGCCGGCTGCAGGGCATCAGTGCAAGGAGGTCACTCTTTGGAGGGCACTTTCTTATTTCTGCACTATTTCTTCACCAATTTATAACCCTTTGAGAGGCTCGGGGCTGTGTGCACTCGGAGTGCATTTACAAACAGTAACAGCACAGCAAAACACCATTAGGACAAAATGACGGCTCAGCACGAGCATCCTTCAGGACACATGGCAATAGCCTCACAGTGGAACGAAGTGTGACGGGAGAGATGCCACCTCTGCGGCCTCTCTCACGAGATGTACATACACAAACCGTTGGGCGTTTGTCCAGACACCATGGACAATGACAGTAGTTCCACATTTTCTGTGGAATATGGTAGAAAACATCATGATCAAGAAATTGCTAATAAATTACATCAATATTCATTATGGAAATACAAATTAAATCCACAATGAGATCCCTCTTGGTATGACCCGTCATGCCATCCATATATTTTCTTTGGTTAAGTGGATATTCAAATCTCTTGGTCATTTTTAATTATGTTGTTTGTTTCCTTAGCAGTGCATTTTAGGAGTTCCTCATACATTCTGAATACTTAAGATTTGCAAACGTTTTTCTCCCAGTCTATGGCTTTTCTTTCCATTCTCTTAACAATGTCTTTTGGAGAGCGGAAATTTTGAAAATTTCAAATTTTAAATTTAATTTAATAAAGTACAATTTATAAATTTCTTCATCTTAGGGGTAATGCTTCTTATATCATAATTAAGAGAACTTTGCCTAATGCAAGATCACCAAAGAATATTTCATGCTTCCTTCCTGATGTTTGGTAATTTTGAGTTTTAGATTTAGGTTTCTGATTTACTTTAATTTTATATATGATGGGAGATATGGCTCAAAGGTGATCTTTTTTTTTTTTTGTTTTTTGCATCTGAATGTACAATTATTCTAGCACCATTTTTGACAAAACTATCCCCTTTCCCACTAAATTGCTTTGGCACTGTTGTTGAAAATTAATTGACCATATACGTGTAAGTCTATTTCTGGACTGTCTATTCTGATGCACTCATCTACTTGCCTGTGTTAGCACCAACACCACACTGTCTTGATTACTAGGGCTTGCAATAAGTCACGAAATCAAATAGCACTAGTTGTCAAATTTCTATTGAAACCCCTTGTGGAACCCTAACCGAGAGTCCATTGAGCCCTTGGATAAATCTGAGGAGAATTAACATCTTAACCATATTGAGTCTCTGAACAATGAGCCTGGTTTATCCTCCATTCATTTCTGTCTTCAATAATTCCTCTCAGCAACATTTTGCTACTGAAAATAATATTTTTTTCAATTTCTAATCATTTGTGGCTAGTACAGAGAAATACAATAGATTTTTGTAGCTTGTATCCTGTAACCTTGCTAAACTCACCTATTCTAACTTCCTTTTTTGGATTTTTACAGGACACTCTACACAGACAATCATGTAGACTGAGAATAAAGACAGTTTTATTTCTTCCTTTGCAATTTCAGTGCCTTTAATTCTTATTGAACCTGACAGAACCTCCTGGAAAATATTCAATAGAAGAGGTAAGAGAATGTTTCCTTGGCTTCTTCCTAGCTGTAGGGGGGAAACGTTCAGTTCTTTACCATTACTGGGATGTTAGCTGTGGATTTCTCATCTGAGGAGCTCCCTTCTAGTCCTAGTGTCCCGAAAGGTTTTATCTGGAACGGGTGTTAGACTTTGTCAACTGCTTTTACTGCCCATATTGAGATGACACTGTGTTTTGTGGTCAGACACATTGTTTTGTATGGTAGACTATACTGATTAATTTTAGAATGTACAAGATACTTTGCATTCCTGCGATAAATCTCAATTACGTTTTCCATATACTTTATATTCAATTTGGTAAAACTTTGCTAAGTTTTCATTTATGTTCATAAGGAATATTTGTCTATTGTTTTCTTTCCTTCTAATGTTGTTGCCTGGTTTTTTTATTAGGGTCATGTTGAGCTCATAAGCTGAGTTGGGAAGTGTTCCCTCCTTTTTAATTTTCTGGGAGAGTTTATATAGAATTGGCATTATCTCTTCTTTAAATAATTGGTAAAACTCACTAGTAAAGCCTTTGGGGTCTGGAGGTTTTTCCTGGACAAGAAAAGGAGGTTCTCAATACAAATTCAATGTCTAAACATATATAGGCCTAATGGGACAATCAATCTCTATTTGAATTAGCTTTGATTCTTTCTTCCAAAAAGTATATACATTTCATCTAAGCTACTGAATGTGCTGGCATTGGACTGATCATAGTAGATCCATTTTTTTCCCTATATCTGGCTAAAGGTTTATCAATTTTATTGATTTTCTTAAAGAACCACCATTTGCTTTCGCCCATTTTCTCCATTGATGCTTCTAGTCTATATGTCACTGATCGCCACTGTTTCCCTTACTCTGTTTACTTTAATTTGATCTTCTTTTTCTGGTTCTTTAAGGTGGAAACTGAAGTCACTGATTTGAAACATTTCGCCTTGCTAACAAAATGTTAAATGCTACTTTTCCTCAAGGTGATTCTTTAGCTGCATCCCGACTATTGTACTTTCATTTTCATTCGTTTCAAAATAGTTCTATTTGTTTCACTTTCTTCTTGAGCCATGGGTTATCTAAAAGTGCATCATTCAGTTTGCAGGTATTTGAGGATTTTCCAGATACCTTTCTCTTAGTGATTTCTAACTTAACACCCTCGCGGTCAGAGAGCAGCCTTGGTGTGATCTGAAATACTTGACATTTTTGTTATGGCCCATGATAGTCTCTGCCACAGTAAACACACTGTGCTCCTGCACGTAACTAGACCCTCTAGACCAGCACTCCACCCCATCATCCCACCCTCGCACCCCTGGTCCTGGACAAGAAGTCTGGAAGGAGGGGAAGCACCTGTGTACTCCGGGAGGCACACCTCTGTGCGTGACCACAGCAGGTCAACGAGGTGTCTTTGGGGTGAACGACTGCCACTGCTTTCCTCTCCCGGGTCAGAAGCAGAAACTCACTGGGAAGACTGTGTATCCTACTGGGATGTGAGGGAAAATATGATCTCCTCCATAAAAGTTAGACTTCCAGAGAAAATATAAAAATCAGGTCATTTTGGCATGGGGGAAGGCCTGATTGCTCCAATATCTGGGGTTTGCACTTGCCTTGATTTAGCTAATATTTGGAAACTAATGGTAACGTTAAGAGGAAAACTTCCTCCTTAGCCTAAAGCATTCAACCCTGTCAGGAAGCTAAGTGAATGGTAGAGAAGGAAATTCTGGGGCAAGTAAGCCCAGTCTCTATTATTTGGTAATTATGCCCATTTGATATATTAAACATAATGACCCCTCTCTCTCCTTAAACGACTGTCCTATTTTTTCCTCAAATATGAAACCAAATCCAAATATATTTTATCAAAGGAAATGAATATAGTGAATTTAACTGAATTTGTTATCTAAGATATTTCATATAATCACATGACCCAAGAATTGAATGGGGACCTAGGTTCACCTCACGTTTGACTACCCCTGTATCACTTCTGTCACTGGGGCATCCACAAAGCCCCTCAACCTCAGCCAGCAGCACGCTGCCTCACGCCTTTCCTGACTGACCTCTGAAATCTTTCCAGTGTCTTCTATCCTGAGCCCACTCTGGATCCCTTTGCTCCTACCACAGTCCCAGTCCTGCTGCACATAGTCCCCTTCCCACTCCCACCCACACTCTGCAGGGCTTGAGCCTCATGGACTGACAACAACCTTTCACATGATTGGTGTGTGGGCCCCTCCCTCTCCTCACTGCTCCACTCGGAGACGCTGTACTAACAACTGTGGCAGGGTCTGATGGCCACACTCTTCCAGTGGCACTCACCCCCTTCCTTAGGGACAATATGCTGCTCTGCAAGTGCTCAAAACTGCCACTGACTTCCAGCCACCCTCTACATCACACCGCTAAGTAAGCTTAACGTGAACCAAAATCTCCATATCCTTACTGAACACCCACCATGTGCTTCAAATAGAAGTTGAGTGACTTCACCAACCACATCATCTACGGAACCCCGTGTGGGATATTAGCCCATTGTCTTCGCCTCAAGATACATCATCTACTGGACAAAAACATGGGAAAGGCTTAATGGTACAAAATCTGAAGCCTGGTTCAAGGCAACAAGAGTAGCAGTGCTATGAGGAAGGTGCACTTCTGTCCGTGACAGCAGTGCAGACCCCTGGCTGAGCCACAAGGAAGAACAAGCACTTAAAGGAAACAGGAAGGCTGGGAAAGGCTGGCTGCTGGCCCAAGCACACCCATTTTTCTTTCTGTCTCCCAAACTTCCAACAAGTAGAGCAAAGAAATCAGAAGAACAAATTGCTCACGGCCACAAACATGGAGGCCTTTCTGCAGCTCTCATATGACAGTACGGATGGCTGGGAGTCTTGAGGCCCCTCGAAATCCTTCCAGAGAGGAAGTGGGGCAGGGAAACACTGATGCAGCACACGGCTACCTGGTGGAGAAGGATGGCCCCAGCAAATGGGGTGCCATGTAGGAACCAAAGGCCACAGAGCTCCCTCTCAATATCCGATGCGATGCTGGTTCCCAAAGAGATGTGAGGCCCAGCCCAACTACACCATAACCAGCTCCAAGTGCAAGGACCTAAGAGAGGATCCAGATGAGGGATGTGGGGGACTCACAGAATATATACACACACTTTGGAGCACAAATAAGACAGAACTGACTTCTTCAAGGAGTAGCAAACAGGGAGAAAGAAACACAGAAGCCATGAAAATATCCTGCCACATAAAGAAAACACAAAAATACAGCAGGAGGGAGAGAACATATGCTCAGAAATATGTACAAAAGAAATGTAAGCAGGTTTCATCAGTCGCCTGACGTGTGCTTTCAGAGACAGGGAAGAAGATAAAACTCAGAACAAGATGTTAAAGAATGGTGAGACAGCAGTCTAAAACAGAGGAAATAAGACTATCAAGAACCACAGTTATAATAGAATTTAGAACAGCTTCAGACAAAGTAAAGTCCAGATAAATTATAAAACACTGCAGGGCTCTGGGAGCCAAGGGAGAGCCTGGAAGAGGGTATAGTGAGCCAGGCAGCCTGCACTTCACCGGGTGCCAGCGTCCCCAGCCTTTTAAGAAGGTACTAAACCATCACATGATGGGAACGCACCAGCTGCCTGAGTAGGTGGCGACAAGTCCATGCAGAGGCTCCCACGGGAGGACTTGCCACCAGCCCTTCTCACAGGCCAGTCAGAGCCCACACACCCACACCTTCTGACCATGGCACGCACTGTCACCAGAACTTCGGTTCCAGGTCTGGGAGGGCACCTTCCGGCCCGAGGAGCAGCTTCTACAACACCCTCAGAAATGGAAACACACTTCCCCTAGATTCAAATCCCGAAATAACTGTGGGAGCTCAGACGGAAAAGGTGGCAGTGGCACCTGTGGTCCCACCACCTGGTGGGCCCTGCAGCTCAGCAGGCTGCAGTCGGTGCCTAGTGAGTGAGGGGGACAATGAGGAGGGAGGGAAGGAGGATGGGCCCACAGCTCACATCTCCCAAGCCGGGAACGCTGCCACTGGTAACACCCACCCTGAACTTCTGGAACAGCCCACGTGGCCTCTTTCAGAGCTGTGTTCACACTGGTGCCCTGGCCGGTCAGTGGAGCAGCTGTGGCCCCGCAGAGGGGAGGCGACAGAGGCACTGGTGGGACATGAGAGGCGCACGTGTGCACACCCAGGTTCTCCCCAGGCCTCCACTGGCTGCTGGCTCCTCTGCTGGACGGTGGAAGGACAGACAGTCTCCAGGAGGTAAAACCAGCACCTTCTCATGCAATGTACACATCAAACAGTGTTTTGAGCAGTCTTCAATGTTTCTTTTGCTAAACAAATTTAAATCTCCACAACTTACCAAAAAAAGTCGTACAGATATATTATACTAAATCTAGTTGAATTGCCAGAAAATCATCACACAAGAAGTGATAATAATACACTGGGAATTTGAATAAATCTCCCTTTAAATGCATCTGCTTTGCAACCCCTAAGAAACCACGATTACATCCCACAGTCTGATGCAAAGTAACAAGAATTCTGCTAATGATTTTCACTGTGTAATTGGAATGCCTTCAGCAATTTACTGTAAGTAAAAGCAAAGTCAATAACAATATTCTGAAAGTGAGCACCTCCAGTGGTGGAAATCTTCACCTTAAAGGGTTTGTGCTGAGGAGCCTGAGGGCAGTGCTGAGGGGAAACAGTGAAGGCTGCCAGAACCCCTGCCAGGGCCAGGGCAGGCCACACACAGAAGGTCCCCACAGCTCAAGCGTCTCCCCCTAAAAAGGTGAGAAGATAATCCTACCAGGGTGCGTGTCAGAGAGCAACCTGGAGAACAGAAGCTGGCGCATCCCAACAGGCGACGAGGCTGGCATGGCTCTGGCAATGCGGGTGGCAGCAGAGGCTGAAAGCTACAGGCCCACTCTCAAACCATCCAACAAAAACCAAGACTGCCAGAGGTCATCCAAACCCTGTGAGACTCCGTGCTGGGCCTCTGTTCACACTGTAGCTCCTGAAAAGGCCCAGCACGCACACCCCTCCTCTCTGAGCCCCTGTCACTGCCCCTTTGCACTGCTCTAGCTTGCAGGATGCCCAGCTGGGGTGACAGGTAAGCCTGGCAATGGCCTCCCACTGGACCAGCACAGACCCGTCTCTGTCACCCCCGAGCATATCTCTCCACCTCCCCCACACATCGGGCCCTTCATTTATTAAAATGGGGATAAGAGAATACCCCTTTGGAAGGGAACGCGGTGCAGCTACAGCGGCAGATCCTCGGGGAGTAATCACCACACGACCCAGCAATTCCACTCCGAGGGATGCACCCACAAGAAGTGGGAACTAGTGTTGAAACATGCACTCGTATGTGCGTGTTCGCAGCAGCACTATTCACATGGTCAGAAGGTAGAAAAGCCCTCTCGTCCATCAACAGAAGAACGGACAGTCAAAACGTGGGCCACCCAGACAGCGCAGCAGTACCCAACCATAAAAAGGAATGGAATTTTGCTACATGCCACACTATGGGAAAAACCCAAAAACATGCTAAATGAAGGAAGCCAGACACAAAGGCCACACATCACACGATTCAGTATGTATGCAACGTCTGCAACAGGCAAGTCTAGAGATGGCATGCAGACTGCTGGTGGCCTGGGGCTGGTGGTGGGGGAGTGCTTCACAGGGACCAATGTCCTTCTGGAGTGCTGACGGTACTTCGAAACTAGACAGCGGGGGTGGCCGTGCAGCACTATGAATGCGCTCGATCCCACCAAGCTGTACATTTTTAAATGACTACTTTCAGGTTATGTGAATTACACCTCAATAAAAAGGGGGGAAAGTGGTCACCTCGGAGCTGCTGTCAGGATCCAAAGGGAGTGTTATGTCAGTTTGTGTGCATGTGTGCGCGCGCACGTGTGTGCATGTGTCTGGATGGGTGGATAGAGAGATAATGGGGAGGGAGGGAGGGAGATAGACAGTGCGGGACACATGGTAATGAGACTGCTTTTGTTTTTGTTGTTCCTGTTAATTATGCGTTGGCCTTCCCATTTGGTTTAAAACAGACAAAACAACGAACCAGCTGTTAATAACCCACAGGTTAGTGAGGGTGAGGCCCAAAGGGCAAGAAGTCTCTCCAGGTGCACAGAGCACTGGCAACACACCCCATTCAGGTTGACAAGAAGTCAGCCTCCCTCCCGCCTGTTCAATGGCCAAAAAGTGATCGTAACATCTGTTTGCATCTGCCGGGCCTGGACTCCGACAGGTCAGACCTTGGTCTGCTCTGGCAGCCATAACAAAACAGCACGGGCAGGCGGCTTGAAGGACAAACACTGATTTCCCACCATTCTGGAGGCCGAGAGCTTGAGGCCAGAGTGCCCGCAGTGTCAGTTGCTGGTCTGCAAACGGCCGCCTTCTCACTGTGCCCTCACGTGGGGGATGGCAGAGCACTGATGTCTCCTGTTCTTACAAGGCCGCACCCTCAGGACCTCATGTAAATTCTCTCTTTAAAGGCCCCACCTCCAGATACAGTCACATGGCAGGGTAGGGCATTAACATATGAATTTGGGGTGTGCGGAGGGGGAAATCTGGCCCATAGTACCTGGTTTTCTGAGGAGGAGGAGAAGAGGTTCCATCACAATGAACCACACGAACCATTCAAGTAAGTCATTAAGGACTCCAAGTCTGGCCTCACAGCGACGCTTGCAGGGAGAGCTAGCGGCTCTCACTGCGTGGTCACCCCCAGCCCGGCTGCGAGGTTGTAGGTAACACTGCAGGCCCCGCCACGTCAGTATTAGGAGATGAGGACGTGGGGGTAGATCCTTGTAATGGTGCCATGGCATAATAGCCCTGCCCAGCACTGCTCACCACTGCCGTGAGCTACTCTTCAGCAGAGTCTCCAGGACGCACTAGAACGGTATTCTTTAGCACATTTATTAGACTGAACATACTGTCAGCTTTCCCATTCTAAGTGACATAAAGGAACAGAATCGTCCGGCCCTTGTCCAGCATGAATTATTTACTTCTTACATTTTCTCTGACTCTGTAGGGGTCATACCTGCTTACTTTGGAGGTCAGTGGTCCCCATGGGAGTCCCCACAATGCAAGGCTGAAGCTGTGGCTGGGTCAGAAGTGAGGCAACCTCCCCAAACCCCCGGGGACCAGCCTGGAGGTAAGAGCCCCAACAGCTCTGGGATAGCAGACAACCAAGGAGTCACGTCGGAACACCGTCCATGAGCCCAGTGCCTCACCAGTCCATCTTCTGGCTGGGAGAGTGTGGCCACAGCTCTTCAGTGCACTTGCTGGCTTGGCTTAACCCGAGCATCTTACTTATTTTTGTGTCCTCCTATTTTCAGTTGTTGTTTCCACCAACTTCTTCATTGCAGAAACATAATTTTTCTACAACAAAAAATTCTGATCACATCATTACCTGCTTTCAACCAGCCCAAAGCTTGCCTTAGCCTGAGGATGCACTGGCGCTGCTGGAAAAGCCTTCTGGGCCCCAGCCTGGCTCCCAGCTTCCCATGGAGTGGTCACCATGAAATGCAAATACCTGGCCCACATGGGCACCAGCTCACACTGCTCCAGCTGGAACAGGCACCCCGTCCCCCACACCCCTAAAGAGCTGCCACCTCCAAGTCGACAGCTCTGCTCCAAGCGGTACCTGGCGCCAAGTGCCATCCCAGACCCCAGCAATATAAGATGGTATTTAGGCTGAAAGATGGAGAAATAACTAAGAGAGGCACAGGCTGCCCCAAGGGCAGCAGAGATCTCCAGGGCAAGGGCCGTTCTGGGTCAGGGCTGAGGGAGAGCATGTGAGAAGTGTGTGTGTGTGCATGCACGTGCATGTGTATGAGTGCAAGCATGTGTACAGGTACAGGCATGAGTGAGCTGTCCGAGCAACACACGTGCATCTCCACATGTGCTCCTGTCTTATTTCACATACCAGATACCAAGCACACACTCTTACTTCCATTTGGCATCTGGAAACTTGTCTACATCTCTAATGCTTATCAACTTGCTAAGTCACATAAAAGTTGTACACTAAATGTTTCTCTTAATTTTTCTTTAAAATGACTCCTAGAAGATGATGAGAGGCTGCTCCAGCTCTATAGTAGCTGTTCCCTGAATCCTCACACCAGCCCCTGTGGGAGGTGCAAAAAAAGCCTCCCTCTCTGAGAAGCACACTCCTGGCACTGGGAGGAGGCCCACGGGTCAAGGTCACCCAGGAAAAAGGTGGAGAAGCCAGGATCCAAACTGAGGGAACTGGCCCAAGGTTAACCAGTAACCAGACAGGGGCTAAAAGCAACTCCATTCACCTGATCAGCATTGCCCTGGATATTCTCAACATTCATCTCCACCAACGATCCGGGCAAAGCCCCCAGATCTGGGCCAGTCTCATGCTGCAGGGCACACAGGCAGGCCGACAGAGCACTAAAATGCTTCCAGGGAAAAGGTGCTCAGAGAGCTGGGGCAGAGAAGGCACCAGGGACAGCTGACTCTATGAGCCCACATGGTCCACACATGGGGCTGCTCCGCTTGAACCAAGCCAAGCCCAAGGAGACTCAGGAGAGCCTCACACGTTCCCTTGGGAGATGTTCCTGTGAGGACAGTGGCCCAGGGAGGGAAGGCAGGAGCTGCACCAAAGGTGCCCTCTGGACCAGGTTCTGCACGAGGCGTCTTCCCAAGCTGCCTGATTACTCCCACAGCCCCCAGGGCCGCTTCTTGGAAAGACTAAGCAAGTTGTTCCAATCACATGGAGTCGGTGCAGGGGCTCTGTTCAAGACCATTCCCCTCTCCCTGTGAGGCAGACCTGAGCCAGGCCACAGAGAGCTCAGCACAAGTTGGCACAGGAGCAACACACACAGAGGGCACACACACCCCCAGCTTCTCCCCACACCCCAGGCACGAGAGGCTGCCACCCTCCAGAGCAGTGGGACGCAGCGCTGCTCTCCAACAGCAAGGCAGGCCAGGAAGCAGGAGGAAGGCCCTAGCCCAGCCCAAGTCCTTGGCCTTCCTGGGAAGCTGTCAGAGCAGGTCAGCACTGGGCCTACTGGGCCTAGATCCCTACAGCTCCCTGGACCGGGCTTTCCTGGCAGCTCCCTGTGTGCTGGGTACATGCTCCAGGCAGGGTAGACTGTGCCCATGGAGAGCAGTGAGTGCATGCTCTGCCCCAGCCCACCCTGGGCCTCCACCACCGATCCATCCCATGCAGCTCCAAGCCTGTGAGCCCTGTTTCAGTCAATGGGGCCAAACTCCCACACCTCCTCCCTTCCTGGAGCGCAGCATCTCTGGTACAGCCCCATCCAGCTCCCAGGAAGCTCACATCTGCCTCCACACTTGTAATTAACACTTAGCAAACACAGAACTATGACACCACTCTCTCCCTCGCCAGAATGTGGCAAACAGAAACTAACATGTTAAACTCACTTTTGCGTTCTATAATTTTGTTTAAATTAAAATCATGAAAACACCTTTGAGGTGGCTGGCTCCAAGTCCCCTCAAGTGCCTGCGCCCTCCCAGAAAACAGTCTCAGGGCTCTTCGTCTGCCGGGGCACATCTACATCCATTAGAAGAGGTTTTATGAGCGCCCCCCCCCCCCCCGTCCCCGCTGGGTTTCTGAGAGGGGCTTCATGACGGCAGCAAAATGAACTAAAATAGTCAGAACGAGCGCCCCCCCCCCCCCGTCCCCGCTGGGTTTCTGAGAGGGGCTTCATGACGGCAGCAAAATGAACTAAAATAGTCAGAACGAGGTCAAAACAGCCCACACCCGACACGCAGGCTGTACCTGGTGGACAGCAGCCTTGCTGCTGCACAACTGTATTCGTGAAAGTCTATAGAACAGAAATAATTATCTCAATAAGAAAAAAAGGGAGGAGGAACCTTATCAGCTAGAGTTTCACACTCCCACTAATAAAGCTATTTTTCCGCAGTTATTACAATAATGAAAGCCGTTATATAATTCAAAGCTAAACCAGTTGGTTGTTCAATGCAGACCAAAGCAAGTCTACCCATTTGCGAGCAAATCCTGAGTAAGGTAGGACCAGACCAAAATGAACCAGCGACCAGACTAAGACTTCCAGGAGCATAATAAACAGGGAAGGAAAGAACGAATGTCCTATAAGGAGCCATGGGGGTAGTTGTGTTGGACAGATGTGTCCCAGGTGTGCAGAGCGAGTTACCCACAGCAGACCACGTTAAGCAAATCACACGCCCAAGTTCAGGCAGTACCAAAGCAGGAGGCTGTGCGGGTGGGTGTGGGGCTGTCCCTCTTGCAGCCCTCACCTCCCCCCACCCCAGCACCATGAGGGCGCTGAGCTAGGAATGCCCCTGTTCCTTCCAGTCCTCTTCTCAATCAGATTCTCTGCAGTTAATTCCCCTGGCCCTTCTACCCATTTATCCTTCAAATATTCTATGCAGGGAGAGGGCAGGGGAAGAAAAGAACCCAGAAAGGAAAGCCTTTCCGAAGGCTCTCAGCTCTCCTGACAGCACCCTCAACCCCCTCCAGGCCCATGCCAGTCACAACAGCAGGGACACGGAAGTGCCTGTTCTCTCCACTGTCCCCATGCTTCTGCAGGAAAGGAGCCACGTCAGGAGCCCTTGTGCCCAGCGCCTCCCACAGGGCCTGGTCTGTGATCAGAGCACAGTGAGAGCTGAATAAACATCAAACAAATAAACTATCATCTAATAAGTCACCTCAACCAGAAACTGGGAAATGTGATCTCACTCACTGGCGGCAACGGCCACACCTCAGCTCCTCAAAATCTGCCCTCAGTCACAGAAATGCTCTTGGTATCTGTATTGTTTTGCCAGCTAAGCAGTTGGTCTGAGGGAGGACTGAGACCCTATTGCAGCTCAGCCTGCCCAAGACTGACCTAACTGGGAAACTTGGAAATACCAGCTAAAGCAGCTGGACACACACTACTTTTTTTTTTTTTAATTAAATTACCTAGACAAAAGCCTACAGCAAGAGAAAAGACAATGCTCCATATGGGGACAAGGTGCTCAAAAACTGTAAGACATGGAAAAGCCCAGGCTGATGCTAATGCTTTGAAGGTCTGCGACGGTCTTCGGACAGTATGGAGACAGACCTCCAGCATTACTTCCTGACTCCAGACTGAGACAACACTGGAGGAGCTCCTCAATAGGACCCAGGTGGCTTCAGATATGCCTACAGGTGCTCTGATACTCCTCCCTTAAAAACTAGAGATCATTCCCCTCCCAAGAATGGATCATACTTAGCAGTGCAGTCGTACATACAGTGGGGTGGGAGGGACACTGTGTGACATCCAAGATTAGGACATAGAAGGTGCATGCCTTCCTCCTTGCTCCCTCTCTTGGGTCACTGGCTTCAAGGGGAAGTAAAGTGCCACGCTAGAAGGACACCCGAGGAGCCCTGTGGAGAGGCCTATGAGGTAGGGAACTGAGGCCTCCTGCCTGGAGCCACGTGGGGAGCAACATGGAAGCTGCCCCGGCCAGCCTTCAGGTGACGTCACTCCAGCTAACATGTGCAGCCTCATGAGAGACCCAGAGCCAGAACCACCCAGCTGGGCCACTCCTAAATCCCCGACCCACAAAAACTATGAGATAACACATATTTGTTGTTTTAAGCCACTCAGCTGTGGGTTAATGTGTTGTTACACAGCAATAGAACACAGTACAGAAAGAGAATGGATGGGGAGACATCTATGGAGAAAGAATTACAAAAAAAAAACAGAGTACAAAATGCAAGCATCTGTCANNAATGCCAGGAGCTCCACAGAGTTCCATGGAGAAGTCAAATAGAGAAAGACCAGATACGACCTAGGAGCAGCGTCAGGGAGGTGCTGTCAGGGGTAACATCCCCAGTGGGCAGTGCAGTCTGCTCCAGGAATGCTGAGGGAGAAGAGGGACAGTGTGGCGCTGCAGGCAGTCACTGCATCCCTCACAGCAGTGACAGCACACGTCCCCACAGGACGAGCCATCACAGCAAATCACACCTAACCACGTACGCCGCAACTTCCTACCATAGTCACCAGAGACCAGCATTCTCAAAACACGAACCTCACCCACAAACCAAGAAACAATATTTGAAGAAAACTGATGTGATGAAAGAGAGACACCAAACAATATCAGAATGGTCATCTGAGAAATCCTAAAGCAAACAATAAGCATTAGTTTATACGTCCAAGGTAATAGACACGATACTCCATACTTCTAGAGAAACAAGCAGACACCTTGAGAGAAAAATACTGTCAAATAAAAACCCAAAATTACTTAAAAGGTAAATGGACACAGCTTAAAAGCAAAGTTAGATGATGAAGCCTGAGAACTTTCCAGAATGCAGGGTGAAAGGAAAAGGAAAGACAGTAGGAAGATAATAAGAAGAGTCCTTAAGTTCTAGAAGGAATGAATACAGAGGACCAATGAACAATATTCTCATTAAATTTAGAAAATTCAAAGATAGAGCTCTAAAATTTCAACAAGGCAACACTGCAATATAGAATCCAAAGAGACAATGGAATTCTGAGTGAAAATTCTTTCAATGGAACTTTTTTAAGGATCTAAATTAATATTCATAGAAATTTCTGATATGTCTGGATTTATGTACAATTTTATGTTGTGTTTTCTACTTTCCTTATATTTCTGTTTCTTTTAAATCTCCTTTCTTATCGTCTTTTCGATTTTTCCCTTCACTAGTTTATACATTTTTTTCTTTTTTACTTTTTACCCTAAAAATAATCACATGAGTCCCTAACCTATCAAAGTCTGACACCCTCACATCCACCCAAGCAACCCAAGGACCTTAAACCCTCTAATTCCACCCCCTCCCCACCGACATGACATGTATTTTAGTTCCACTCTTTGTTGTTAACCCTGGAAGACATTTGCTTCATAGCTTTATACATTCAATGTCTATTTGGATTATTTCACATGCATACAACTTTCTCTGTTTTTAATTTCTTCTTAAATCTCAGACCTTCCATATGAGACAACTTTCTTTCCTTCTAAAATAGATCCTTTAGAAATACTTTTAATAAAGGCCTATAGGTATCAAGTTATCCCAGTTTTTGTTTATATGAAAATGTGTTTATTTTACCCTTGTTCCTAAAAGATTTATTCATTAAGTATAGAATACTGGATGATTTCTTTTCTCCCACCACACGAAGATCCAACTGTCTTCCTATGTCTGTTGGTACAGTTAAAAGTCGTCTGATGGCCTTAATGTTTCTTCTTTGAACAATGTCTTTTTCTCTCTTAAGATGTTTTGTCCTTAGCATTCTAGAGGTTCATCATGCTATATTTAGACACGGACAGATCTTCCTCCATTTTACCTCATTGGTTATCTGTAAGGGCTCTGAAACTGCACAGTGGTGGCTTTCATCAATTCTGGAAAACTGCTAGTCATTATCTCTTCAAATATTACTTCAACCCTACTTCTCTCTCCTTTTTTTCTGGAACACCAATGAATTCTGTTATGTCTTATCAATGTCTGTCCAAGTTTCCTATCCTCTCTTTCATTGTTTAGATCTCCTTCTGTCTTTGTGCTGCATTCTGGATAATTGCTACAGATTACAGCAAAAGTCATAGAAGTATGGTGAATATTAGAAAGAAGTGACAAGAAAGGGTAAGAAAGTCTGATATGATGTAATTGGGGTTTCTGAAGAAGAGTAAAAAGTGGCAAAAGTCATATCTGAGAAGATAAATAACATGAAGTGTTAAAAAGAGCTGCTCCGGTAGAAGGGCTATGATATCAAACTGTACCTTGGATCTATGCAAAGAAATGAGGAGTCTTTACGACAATTACAGATATTGAATTCATGGTTTAGAACTCCCCAACAAACCCTATGCTCAAATGGTTTTAATGGAAAATTCTAATAAGCAATCAAGAAAGAAGACCAATTCCACACAAACACCCCCCTGAAAATAAAAAAATAAAAAAAAAGGAGGGAACACTTCCTCACTCACTTTATGAGGTCAAAATTATCTTAACAGCAAAACCACATAAAGCATCTCAAGAAAAACAAAACAAAACAAAAAACTTACAGACCAAAATCCCTCATGAATTTACATGCAAATGTCCTGAACAAAATCCCCTTTCTATAATATAGTGTAACTAAGCAGGTCTTAACCCAGCAATGTTAGTTCAACATTCAAAATTCAACCAATGTAATTTAACTGTTTTTATAGATTAAAAATGTAAAAAACCATTATTTCAATAGATGTAGAAAAGCATCTGACAAAATTCAAAAGCATTCATAATAAAAATTCTCAGCAAATTCCTTAACCTGATAAAAGGCATCTACAGCTATCATCATACTTAATGGCAAGAAACTGAATGCTTCCCCACCCCCACCCCCCCCCGGATCAGAAACAAGGCAAGTGTATCCATTCTTACCACCTCTAACCAACATCCTACTGGAAATACTAAGTAAGTGCAATAATAGAAGTAAAAGCAATGAAGAGCATATAGCCTAGAATTTTTTAAAAAGAGCTAATAAATTCAGTAAGGTTGCAAGATACAAGATCAATATACAAATATCAGTTATATTTACATACACTAGCAAAAAAATTCAAAATGAAATTAAGGAAACAATTACATTTACAATAGCATGGGAAATAATAAAATACTTCAGAGTATGTTTAACAAAAATGCAAGATGTACTATGAAAATTACAAAACATTGAAAGAAATTATGGAAGACCTAAACAAATGTAAAGATATCCTGTGTTCTTGGACTGAAAGACTTCCTATTTTTAACAAGGCAATCATTGCCAAATTTCTATCTGCCCTCTCTTATAGAAATGGGCAAGTTGATCCTAAAATTCATATGGAATTGAAAAAAAAAAAATTTGCCAAACAATCTTGAAAAAGAAAAACAAAGTTGAAGGACTCACACATGCCAATTTCAAAACCTACTACAAATCTACAGGATTCAAGACCATGTGGTACTAGCAAAAGGATATACATATAGATGATAGATTAGAATTGAGAGTTCAGAAATAAACCCATATATCTATGGCCAAATGAGTCTTGACTGGGATGCTAAGACCATGCAATGAGAAAAGAACAGATTTTTTTTTTCAACAAATGGTACTGAGACTGGTGGATATCCATATGCATGTGAATGAATTTGGACCCTGGACTCACACCATATACAAAAACTAACTCCAAATGGATCAGAAACCTAAATGTAAGAGCTACAATTATAAAGCTCTTAGAAGAAAACATAGGGGAAAGCTTCATAACATTGCATTTCACAACAGCTCTTAAAGACAAATAACCAAAGAAAAAACATAAATTGGGAGTTCATAAAAACTGAAAACTTTTGTTTGTCAAAGCACACTACCAAGAAATCTGAAAAGACAATACAAAGAATGGGAGAAAATTCATATCAATTATATATCGAAGGGTCTAGTATCCAGCATACATGAAGATTCTCACAACTCAACAATAAAAATAATCCCAAAAATCAGACAAAGAATTTGAATAGATATTTCTCCAAGAAGATACACAAGTGGCCAATACAAGAAGAGGTGCCTCACATCATTAGTCATTAGAGAAATGCTAATCAACACAATGAGATACCACTTCCCACCCACTAGAATGGCTCTTACCAAAAAATCAGAAAACAGCAAGTGATAGAAATTTGAGCACCCAAACATTGCTGGTAGGAATGTAAAATGGTGTAGCCACTTTGGAAAAGTTTGGCATTTCCTCAAAAAGTTAAGCAATGAGTCACCATATGATCCCACAATTCCACTCCTAGGTATAAACCCAACATAAATTAAAACACATATTCATATAAAAAACTTATACGTGAATATTCATAACAGCCAAGAAGTGGAAACAACCTAAATGTCCATCACTTGATGAATGGATAAACAAAATGTGGCATATCCACACAATGGAATATTATTTAGCCACAAAAAAGGCATCAAATACTGACACATGCTACAGTGTAGATGGACCTTTAGAATATTATGCTAAGTGGAAGAAGCCAGACACAAAAAACAATATATTATATGATTCCATTTATATGAAATATCCAGAATAGGCAAATCCATAAAGAAGAAAATAGATTACTGGTTACCAGGGGGTAGGCAGAGGGAGGAATAGGAAGTCACAGCTAATGGGTATGGGGTTTCCTTTAAGGGTGATAAAAGTGTTCTGGAATTAGATAGTGGTGATAGTTGCACAAGTAGTGAACACATTAAAAACCACTGAATTTTACACTTCGAAATGGCGTACATTATATGAATTTTATTTCAATAAAAATAAAATATGCCAATTACCTCCAAATTGATCTATATAGATTCAGCACAATCCCAATCAAAATCCCAGAGGTCCTTTTCAGAGAAATTGACAAGCTGATTCTAAAATTTATATAGAAAGACAACTGTACCATATTTAAAAAAAAAAAAAAACCTCAAAATGGATCTGAGGCGGGAAAAAATGGATCAGAAGCTAAGATGTAAAACCTAAGAACTCTACGATTTTTAGGAAAATTTTTTTTAAAGATTTTATTTATTTATTCGACAGAGATAGAGACAGCCAGCGAGAGAGGGAACACAAGCAGGGGGAGTGGGAGAGGAAGAAGCAGGCCCACAGCGGAGGAGCCTGATGTGGGGCTCTATCCCAGAACGCCGGGATCACGCCCTGAGCCGAAGGCAGACACTTAACCGCTGTGCCACCCAGGCGCCCCCGATTTTTAGGAAATTTTTACAACTTTGGAGAAGGTGTAGAATTCTTGGCTAGGACACAGAGTACAAACCACAAAAGGAGAAAATTGACAAATTTTACTTTATCAATATGAAATACTTCCGCTTTTTTGAAAAACATGATTAAGAAAAATAAATATTTAAGCCACACTCCGGAAGAAAATATTTGGAAAACAAATATCTGATAAATAACTGGTATCCAGATTATATAACAAACCCTTACAGCTCAATGGTACAAAAATTTTAGTGGGCAAAATATTTGAACAGACACTTCACCAAAGAAGACATACAGATGGCAAATAAACATAAGAAAAATATTCAACATCATTACTCATCAGGAAAATGCAAAGAAAAACTACAGGATACCACCCCCCCCCCCACTAGACAGAATAACACCGTAAAAACTGACATCGAGTGCTGGCCATTGCAAGAGCAACAGGTGTTCTTATATGTCGCTTAAAGGAATACAAAGTAGAGCAGTAACTTGGGATAACAACTTGGTAGGTTTTTACAAAGTCAAACATACACTTCCATGATTTAGTACCTATGAAGAGTGAGGACGTACATCCACATAAAGACCCGTATGAGAAAGCTTACAGCAAGTTTACTCATAGTCTCCGAAACCTGGGAGTCTCCAAATTTCTCTGAAACTCGGAAGTCTCCAAATTTCCACCAAGGAGTGAATGGCCAAACACACCGTGGTACATTCACGAAATAGGACTTAACAACAATATGCATACCGCTCAAGCGAAAAAACACAGACTCCAAAAGCTACATATTGTGATTCCGTTTATATGACATTCTGAGGAAGGAAAATTGCAGTTACAATAAACAGGTCAGTGTTTGGGGATTGAAGTAAAGGGAGAAGAAGAGGCATGGGGGAATTTGGGGATGTTGAAAATATTCTCTATAATGATTATGTTGATAGTTAACATCTGAATATGTTTGTCAAAACTCATAAAAGTGTATCTCTAAAAAGTGTGAATCTCTAAAACTGTATCTAAAAAGAGTGAATTCCATACTATACAAATTATACCTCAAATAAACTTGATGTGGGGGGAAAAAAAGGACCCAAGCAGGATAAACACAGAGAAATCTACACCTAGATATATAACGGTGAAACTGGAAAACACTGAAGACCTTAAAAATAACCAGAGTTTAAAATATTCCTTAAAATGGTAATTATTTAGATCGAGAGATGGTCTCTCCACAGCACAAACACCAAAGGCGGCCATATAGAGTCCTTGCCAGAGTCCAAGAAAATAACTTTTCATCAAGACCCTTGAGAAAAATCTTTCTTAAATACTTTTAAGAATAAAGCGAAAGATCATTTTAAAGTTATTTCAAAAGACTTTTCATTTGCCTTCGGCTCAAGTGGGGAGCACTACTGGTTACTCTGTTATGGAGTTTTCAGCCACTCGACTAAACTCTAAAGTAGGATATGTTGGCAATTTCCATGTACGTTTTTATGGTACAGCAAAAAGATACAAGGTGCCATGCCAAATATAAAACTCATGAAGATTTTCAACCTGTATTAAGAAAAAAAGTGGAAATTTTAAAACATGCTGCAGAAAACCTCAGATAATTTCTAGGGGTCATAAATAGAAACACTGGCAGATTTTGGTAGATTAGCAAGCCAATGCTAAACAACCACAGAGAAAAAATTAGTCAGTGAAAAATTAATCCCCAAAACCAAAAAAATAAAAAAACAAAAACAAAACACCCCACTGGCAAAGATGCAACAAGTCAGTCAACACATTAGATTTCCAGAATACAACTGAAACATTTTCTTGGTTTTTGCACATTAACTTTTTACTGAATGCTTCACCTACTCCTATGAGATCTCTTTTCATTGTTACAGTACTATATATATATATATATATATATATATATATATATATGTTTAACAAGGCAAAGATGTATCATTCTTCCTGAACTTGTAAACATAGCTTCTTCTAAAGAAGTGTACATCACATGCCAATTTTTCCCATTAAAATTGATTTTCATTTTTGAAAGCAATCTTGGGTAAAACAATTTCAGCATGACTTAATACTTTTTAAACATTCAAAATAAAGTGTAGAATAAAAGTAAAAAATAAAGAAGTGTTCAGTTAAATTTTGTTTTCTATGAACACTCTCACCATGATGCGTTTCAGAGGCAACAAAATCGCAGGTACAAGAAGACATGAAGAATGAAGTGGCAGGATGTGAGTAAATCTTTCTGAAGGGCAATGACAGTATAAAATAATAAGGTTTAATGCGTGACATTAAAATACATTTGAGTCAGGAGAGGATAATCAGAGATAAAGTATTGTAAGAGTCTTGTATTGGTTGAAATGTGGCTAAGACACTAACTTTAGTCATAGATAATCAAGTATACATATAAGACAAATATGAAAATAAGAGAAATTAAAATTATGTCATGAAGAAGAAATTTAATGAAGAAAAAAATAAAAAAGTGAAGAGAAAAAATAAACAGATGTAAGAAAGTTGAGCTAAACAGAAAGTCCAAAATAAGATTGTAGTTAGAAGTCCAAATATATAAGTAATTAAAGTAAATGAAAGTAAACAAAATGTTCCCATCTTTAAAAGACAAAGACTGTCAGAGAGGAAAATTCCATTAGATGTCATTTTGAAAGATGCATCTAAAACCTACAGATATAGTGAGACTGAAAGAAATATACACTGGGCAAATACAACAGACTTAAAATTTACTTTAAGGCAAAAAAATAAAGCATTATCAGAACTTTTTATAGATGACATTGCATAAGAGGGTTTAATATATTAGTAATACTACTATTCCACACTTATATGCACCCAAAAACAAAATTCCAACATTTTATACAAAGCAGAAATTTACAGAAATACATGAAAATAGATAAATCCACAATCGCATTGGCAGATTTAAACACAGCTATCACAATGGTTGATAAATCAGTTAAAAATATCTATAAGCACAGAAAAGATTTAAACAAGATTACCACTCTTCATCTAATGGACATACATAAAGCTTATATTCCAAGCCAGCAGAACATGTGCTACTTTGAAACATAGAACATTCATGTCGCTGGGCCACAGATGAGCCACCCTCCACAGACATCAAAGACCCTGAACATTGAGACCACCTTGTTGACAATGCAGTGAACAAAGAAATTAAAATATTTTTAAAAATACTGTCCACACGATTAAATGTATATTTTTAGCAATAATATATATATACATGTAAACTCAATGTGTTTGGAAGTGAGAAACACTTCTAAATAACTTATAAGTCAAAAAAAGAAATCAGTGGCTCAGTTAGGCATTCAGCTCTTGATTTTGGCTCAGATCATAGTCTCAGGGTCCTGGGATTGAGTCCCACATCACGCTCAGTGCTCAGCGGGGGGTCTGCTTGAGGATTTTCTCTCCCTCCCTCTCCCGTTACTCCCACACTCTCTCTCTCCCCCGCTAAAATAAATAAATAAATCTTTTTTAAAAAAGGAATCATGGAGGTCCCTTAAAAAGTTAAAAATTGAGCTACCCTATGACCCAGCCATTGCACTACTGAGTATTTACCCCAAAGATACAGACATAGTGAAGAGAAGGGCCATATGCACCCCAATGTTCATAGCAGCATTGTCCACAATAACCAAATCATGGAAGGAACCGAGATGCCCTTCAACAGATGACTGGATTAAAAAGTTGTGGTCCATATATACAATGGAATATTACTCAGCTATCAGAAAGAACGAGTTCTCAACATTTGTTGCAACATGGACGGCACTGGAGGAGATAATGCTAAGTGAAATAAGTCAAGCAGAGAAAGACAATTATCATGTGATTTCTCTCATCTATGGAACATAAGAACTAGGAAGATCGGTAGGAGAAGAAAGGGGTAAAGAAAGGGGGGATAATCAGAAGGGGGAATGAAGCATGAGAGACTATGGACTCTGGGAAACAAACTGAGGGCTTCAGAGGGGAGGGGGTGGGGAAATGGGATAGACCGGTGATGGGTAGTAAGGAGGGCACATATTGCATGGTGCACTGGGTGTTATACGCAACTAATGAATCATCGAATTTTACATCGGAAACCGGGGATATACTGTATGGTGACTAACATAATATAATAAAAAAAAACATTAAAATAGAAAATTTTTAAAAAAAGGAATCATAGTGGAAACAGATAACATTTTTGTATCTAAATTTGTGCACTGCAATAAGCTGTACTTCAAAGGAAAATTTTTTAAAGTTTTATTTATTTAAGCGATCTCTATGCCCAACATGGGGCTCAAGCTCATGACCTCTAGACCAACAGTTAGATGCTCTATCAACTGAGCCAGCCAGGTGCCCCTAAAACAAAATTTTTTATTTTAAATGCTCACTTATATGAAAAGAAAGGTGAGTGAGCAAACATCCAATATAAATTAGAAAAACAACAACAACAACAACAGTAAAATGAATCCCAAAAAGCAAAAAGAAGGAAGTAAGAACAGAAATTAGTGAAATAGAAACCTAAATATCCTGGGGACACCTGGGTGGCTCAGTCAGTTAGGCTTCGGCTCAGGTCATGATCCCAGGGTCCTGGGGTCGAGTCCTGCATCAGGCTCCTTGCTCATCAGGGAGCCTGCTTCTCCCTCTGCCTGTCACTCCCCCTGCTTGTGCGTGCACGTGCACGCTCTCTGACAAATAAATAAAATCCTAAAAAAAAAAAAACTAAATATTCTGTAAAAAATTTCAACATATTGAAATTTTATTTTAAAAATTAATAAAAAACTAAACTATACAAGTACTAGGATAAAACAGGAGTTATTCTCTCGTTCATCTGACTGTAGGAAAGGCTTTCCCACCATGACTAAAAAATCCATATGCAATAAAACTAAAGATGGACAAATGTGACTATAAAAAATAAAAATCTTTGACATGGCAAAAATACCTTGAGAAAATATTTATGACAAGTAATAAATGGAAGAAAATATTTGCAGCTCGTATCACAGAAAAATGAAAGAATATCCTTAATGTACAAAAAACTTTTTTAAATTGAAATGAAAAAAGGCCCCCCAAATCCTAAAGAAAAACAAGAAGAACATGTCTTTAAACCTAGGAAAAGATGTTCCACTTCCCTCAAAAGAAGAGAAATGCAAATTAAAGCCACACTGAACTATTGTGGCTCTCCTACCACTCTGGCAGAAATTCACTCGCTTAACAACCCACTCTGTGTCGTGAGGAACACCGGGTAACGTATGGAAGTGTGGAATCCCTATATTCACACACCCAAAACTAATAAAACACTGTATGTTAAAGAAGGAAGGAAGGAAGGAAGGGAGGGAGGGAGGGAGGGAGGGAGGGAGGGAGGGAGGGAGGAAGGAAGGAAGGAAGGAAGGAAGGAAGGAAGGAAGGAAGGAAGGAAGGAAGGAAGGAAAGGGAGAAGGGAAGGAAGGGAAGGAGAAAGGGAGGGAAGGAGGAGAGGGAACAGGAAGGGGACCAGACGGGGAGGGGACAGGGACGGGAAGGGAAGGGAAAGTCATGATAGTGGAGTCCTTGGGATGGAGCTCATGCTCACATAACCCCAGAGAGCTCCCCTGCCCCTTCGGCCCTGTGCTGAGAGAAGGAGCCATTGACAACCCCAAAGAGGGCCCTCATCAGAGCCCTGCAGCGCCTGCACTCTGATCTGACTTCCAGCCTTGAGGAGGGGAGAGAAATTTCTGTTGTGAATAAGCCACCCACCAATGGTTCTCCTTACAGCAGCCCAAGCAGACCAGGATGGGACTAAGACAGGGAGGAGAAGGATGGGGCGCCCCACGGGGACCAGCAGTCTGCCTGGAGTGCGCCTGCTGGCCAGAGACAATGTGAGCACCCAAATCACTGAGGACTGTGAAGAACTATAAACTAGAACAGTGATAAAATAAAAAAAAAAAAATCCAAAAAACCAAATTGATAGTACATAGGTAAGTAAACAGAAAGAGCAGGGCGGGCTGCATATACCGCAGACAGCCCAGGGCTAACAGGCACACGTGGAGAGTGCTGGAAATGGACGGATGTCAATTTGCAACCATCACAGTGAAGACCAGTTTAGGCAGAAATCATCAACGCATACCAAATCCAGGAGAAATTTCCTCGAAGGGCAGTGTGCTGCCTGGTCTTAAAATAAAATGCCATCCTCCAGATTGCTTATTGGTTGCAAGGAGGGGAAAGAAGTTAATGATCCTGGGACATATGGGCAAGTCCGTGACCAGGCAAACAGCTTTACATCCCCAAAGGTGAGACGGACACTCTTTGTCTGTCCAGACATGAGGACCTGAGAAGCTTGGCCCACCTCACACATGGAGGCTCACAGTGGAATTTCACTGTGAGGCACCAATTATCAAGGAAGAAACTTTATTTTTTGAAAAGGGCCATGCTCTTCACAAAGTCATTGTCCCAAAAGTGACAGGGATGTAGCAAAAATGTTCCAGGTTAGAGACTAGGGACACCCAGCAACAAGTGCAAATCTGCTCCAGACTGGGCCCTGTCCCTGTGTGGAGAGAACACTATGGAAGATGTGGTTGCTGAGCCATGTGGGAGGGTGGAGTGTGAGCGTGGGGAGACAGTCCTGACATCAGGACATGGTGCCTCTCCCCTCCTCTGCACACAGACCTTCCTGCTCCTGGCTCCCAGGGCCTAGGCAGTCTTCAGTCTTCAAACCTTGTCTCTTTACTAGCTCCTTTTCAAGTGCTAAACACATTCAAACTTTCCTGTTAAAAAAAACAAACAATTCTCTCCTAGACCCACATTTTCAGAGTCAAACATTAAGCAGCCACCCCACTCCCTCCCTCTCCATCACTTCAAGCTGTCCAATACCGAGCGGAGTTTCCTTTTCAGTCCCGCCAAACCCAACGGACACTTCAGAACTCATCTTACCGTACCTCCCTCCCTTCTCCACCTGCAAAAAAAAAAAAAAAAAAAACACAAAACTGCATTTGGTGACAATGCACAGTGTTACCTCGGCTACACTAAAACAGGCACTCTCCAAAACTGCTTGTGGAAATGGAAACAGTCCAGTTTCCTGAATGGTGATATGGCCACGAGTACTTGAAATCTGAACTTCTTACAACTGAATAGTAATGGAGTGAAGGGATTAAGAGAAGGTTCTGGAACAGGAACTCCGAGACTGGACCCTGTGCTCTGGAGCTGACTTCAGTTTCCTCACTCATAAAGCAGGAGAATCAAAGACCTTGGAGCATTACAGGGATTGAGTGAGGGACTTCCCACTTCCACCTGGAACAAAGCAATTATTACGGAAACCATCTTTTCATATGCTCACGTATTTATTACAGGAAAGACATCAATGCCCCTCGCCCTCTTGTAGAAACTTAACCTGCCTGAACCTCCCATTCCTGCTGCCTCCCCGCTCCTGCTCTGAGACCAGGCAGGAACAGGTAAGGAGATGCAGTGTCACGGATGGACAAGCATGGCAGACAGGGACAGTGACCTAGCCAAGGTCACCGGGTGATTTGGGAAAGGAGCTGGAAGCAGAATGCAGTCGCTGGATCCCCAGGCGGGCTGATGTCACCAGCCCAGGTGGGCTCCTACCAGAAAGTTCTCCTCCTATGACTTCCACCCCTGTTCTGCCAAACTGATACAAGGGGTGACGAGGACAGCTCACTGCCATGCTCCGGTAGCAGCTGTTTCCCAGCTGCTGCCAGCCCCACGAGATCTGGCCTGAGGCCCAGGCTCTGCAGAGACAGTGCAAGTGGAAGAATTGCTGTAAGACACAGGCTCCTAGCCAGCCTGCGATGAGGTAGAGCTGGGAGGGAGACAAGTGGGTAGAGTCAAGTTCATGTACTCAGTTACAGAGTGAACCAAGCTGTGGGGTTATAGACTTGTGCCCTAAAAGAGTGTGATAGCCAGGGCACTTAGAAGAGGTAGAGGCCCACACTAAAAGCCTCTTGCCGGCTCCATGTTACTGGAAAGTATCACTGGTGGCCTGTCCTATCCAAAGACAAGGCGGCCTCCATGATACAAGTAGGAAGTGTGCACTGAATCGAATGGTGTAACTTGTGAGTGCCACTGGAGTTTCAGAGAAAGGAAAAACAAAGGCTTGAAACAAGCAGAATGAATGCGTTTAAGCAGAGAAGTAGAAGCATCCTTGGCCCCTGTGGCCACAAGTGACATTCCCAGGGTAGGAAACATCAGGCCGCCCTTACCAGAGCAGAAGGTGGGGCACCGCTCACCACACCTGGGTGCACCTAACCCAGCCTGGCTAAAGAACAACAGTAAAGGCTCCACGTCTGTACTGAATGGAAGGTACGTTTATAAAGGAAGCGTCTGGAAAGGCTAGCTCCCATTTGTCTAAATGTGTACCTAAATGTGACTTGTCCTCCACCCCCCCCCCAACGCCATCCCCGGTCACCACGGACCAGAGATAACGGCGCTCCAGATCCATCACTGCTCTGCATGCGGGGCCGCCAGACAGCCTGGCAACGCGGCAAAGAGGGAGGAATGAATGAGTCATCTTGTGAAAAACGATCGGCCCCTTCCTGCCAGGCTGCAATGATCTGAACCTCCGGGAGAACAGCACTCTCCAATATCCCCGTGAGAGGAGAAAGGCAAAGAATAAAAACCACTCAACCAAATCAGAAAGGAAAGCCAAGCAGAGGACACAACCCGAGAAACAGGTGCCTTGAGGTCTTTGCAGGCCCAGCGGGGCAACTCACACATCATTGTGGCACAGATTCTCCCTGAGAGTCCTTCAGCAAGGCGTCCCATGCCCACCTTAAATAAAGAGCAGAAAGGGAAGGCTGGCTGGAGGCCTCTGCAGCCACTGGCACTGGCCCATCGCTCACTTCTCTCCGAAAGGATGTGAAGTAGCCTTCCCCAAGGAGCCACCACCTCCTTGGTACTGTCCCTCTCCTCTGCTCCTGAGGCACATGTTTCCACAAGGAGATGGGGCCCCTCCCTGCCCCTACCCTGCACGCACTGGGACCCTGGCATCAGGGGTGGGCCTATGGACAGCGCCCTCTCTGTGAGTGTGGGAAGCACCCCCAAATCTAGCTCCCTCCTAACCCTAACAGCACATGGGCTACACATGCATCTTTTAAACAAGGAACCCACCAGCTCTGGTACAGGTGACCACAGGCTCTCTCACTCAGTCCTCATCCTTTCCGGTGGCTGACAGCTGGCTGCTCTCCCCAAATTCCTTCTCCCTCCTGTGTGACCACAACCGTGATGGAGCACAGGGCTGCCTGAGAGGGGACTGCATGGCCCAGCCTCCCTGGAAGCAGGGGCGACCACAGTGCACTAGCGGTAGACAGGGTTCTGCTTCAACACCATGAGTGTATGAGATCCTGCATAACGTGATGAAAGTCGGACTAATCTGGCCTTCAAACCCTGAGAGTGTGGTTGTTGCCCTTCGTTGTGCCCTTTCTCCTCCCCTCGAAAACACACCAGACACGTGTGCGTTTGTTTCAGCAGGAGGTCCTGACAAGATGGAGGTACACCACACGAAGAATGGCAGGCTACCTGGAACCTCTGGGGCAGGAGGCTTCCTGGAGCCCAGCCCACCCACCAGGGACCACTACATAGAGAGACAAACCTGACCTCGCCAGCTTCATCTCCCCTACTACAGCCCTGAGGATACAACTGATGCTCTGGGCACACACACTGGCATAGGGGTCCCTCAGCCCCACACCTGCCCCTCACTCTGAGTGAGGGTCCCAAAAGGCCCTGGGGCATTTCTCCCTATGGCCCAACATGGAAATTAATCTGCCCTCCAAACTCTAGGCCCTCTTCTCACCGCACCCTGTTTCCATCTCCCTGGCCCCTCAGTGTCACTCTCCCACATTCTCTGTGTGCTCCCACCACACCCCTGTAACTTGCCACGTGTCCCCCTGTATAAGGCCCTGGCTCCATGACCACCAGCCCTTGCCAAGCTCTTGTCACCACTCCTACATGGCAACCACAGCCCCACAGGCTCCTGTCCCCTGTGCCCACCCTCACTGACTCAGAGAGGCCGCATTCTCTGAGTGTGAAGCTTTAAAAGTAGAAAGTTAACAACAGAAGTACGGTGGGAGAAATCACCTACAAAATGTTAGAACAAAGCATGGAAATGACAAGCATCTGAATGATTACAGGTCACATCAAAACCAGTGGGATGGAGTTCAAAGTGTCTTGAAAGAAATCTGAGAGCCGAGATGCAGTCATTAGAAAAAAAAGGTAAATATATGAAAGCAGCATTCGAGAAATTAGAAAGATAACAGCATAACCCAAAAGAAAAAGGAACCATGCATTAAATTTGGAAATTAAATTGCAAACAAAATTATAAATGATCAGTATAACTGAAAACTATTAAAAATTAATAATAGCTAAATAAGAAATGAAGACAAGTTTGACAAATCTGACCAAAACGCTGAAACAAGCCTTAGAAATGAAGAGAAGGCAGAGAGAGACCCAGAGAAGACCAAGACCACAGGCACCTGGCGCGTGCACATGCAACCCGGGCCTGAGAGCACCCGCAGGGACTGCTTCCTCAGGAAGAAACCCATGCACACACAAGAGATAAATGGTATTGGCTCCAAAACAGGCTCTGGGCTTAGAGGTTTTGATAGAGTTTTCTATCAAATATTAGACCAGTAATATTTGCTTTTCTACATAGAAAATAGAAAAATTAGTTATTTAAATAAAGGATAGAAAAATAGGGGAAGTTTCTCAAGTCCTGTTATGGGGGCAAGCTATCATTTAAACAAAACCCAAAAAATTTAAAAATTAGAAAATAGGAAACTTCTAGAGCAGTGTCACCCTAGTGTGAGCCCTACTCCTAACCTTTACAGTAACTCAGGACCACACAAACCCCAATCCCAGGACCAATCTTAACTCCAGACCTAACCCTACCACTAACTCTGGAATTCTCTATAGTAAGAGATGAAAGGAGAAAATCATGGGATTATCTTAATAGCAGCAATGAACACATTAAGTAAAATGCAACTTTCACTCTTGATTGTGAAAAACAACTCGATAAAAGAGCAACAGAAGGGAACTTCTGTAACCTGATGAAGAACATTGACCAGACAGCCACAGCAAGCATGCTTCCTGGTGAAAGCATTTGGATCAAGTCAGGAAGAAATCAAAAAATTCAGTGGAGAACGCTATTACAGCTAAAAGCACTTTAACACATGGCCATGTCCAAATACACGAACACTGACAGCATCCTGTACACTATTAAATACTAGCGAAGTGTAATGAGAAAATCCCAATTACCATAACCAGATAACAAAAATAAGTTGGAAAAGGGTTCAGAAGAGAAAACCTGCAGCAAGAAAGCTACATACAGCAACTGAAGTCTTAGAACAAATGAGAAAATAGAGTATCTTCCTACATTAGAAAGGGAATCGTGGTAAAAAAGCAACTGTTTTCAATTCAAATTATAGCTTTGATCTATCTGAAAAGAAATCCCAATATGATTCATTTTTTTAACTTGAAAATCTTTCTATAGTTCATCTAGAAAGTGAGTAGCCAAGAATAGTCAAAATATTTTTTTAATAATGGGGTTATTGGATAAATATACCATAAAACTAGAATAATTGAGACAGTTGTACCAGCACAAGAATGAACAGATTACAGAATGCAAAAATAAACATTAATGTATACAATATTTTCATATAAGATCAATTTATAGGACAAAAGTAGCAGCACATGTCATTAGGAAAATGAAGTATTTCTCAATAAGTAGTATTTTCAATACTTGTAAGAAAAAATAACTTATACATTCACCTAATAACATACATTAAATTAAATCCCAAGTGGATTACACAAAACAATGCCAGAAAACAAAAGCAGAAAAGAAAATTTAAGTCACCACCCACTACCCAACAGGAAGAGGCTTTCCAAATGTAAGACTGCCCCACAATCCCCATGCCCAAGTGAAAGGTGAAAGGCGAATGACCCAGCGGTGGGGGGCGGGGGAAGCCCCTGCAGGACGCCTTCGCTAAGGCAGGAATGCTTCCGAAGAAGGCAGGCCAAAGCAAGCAGCGGCAGAGCTGAGCGCGGCAGCACACCGTGAGCTTCCACGCTTCTCAGGGACACGGTGCTGGTGTGATCCAGCCACCAGGGCGCAACCGGCAATTATACGTTATGCCATATTTCTTTAAGAGTGTGCATCTCCTGTGACCTAGGCATCCTACGTGGACAAAGACTGCGATACTGCAATCCTCAAGAAGAGGAAAAGTAGATTCATGCACAAGGATGCTCACCTCACTACGACGGACATCAGTGACAGATATGAAGGAAACCCACTAAACCCATTAAACAAAAAGGGGATGACATAATAAAATAATACCTACAGTTGACTCATTCCTTTAACAACACAGGCTTGAACTACACAGGTCCACTTAGATATGAATTTTTTCTATACGTCCCATACAGTGCTGTAAATATATCTTCTCTTAGGATTTTCCTTGTAACATTTTCTTCTCTCTAGCTTACTTTATTGTAAGAATACAGTATATAACATACAAGAATGTGTGAATTGACTGTTTATGTATGACTAGGACTTCCCGTCAACAGTGGGGTGAGTTTAGGACGAGTCTAAAGTTACACGTGGATTTTCAACTGTGTGGGAGATTGGTCAGATACCTTAACCCCCATGTGTTCAAGGTCGACGGCACACCCATATAGTGGAAACCATACAAACTTTTAAAAGTAGTATTTTCAAACTAGGTAACATGGAACATTATGCAGCATACCATTCAGTTTAAAAGCAGGGCCCAGAGGTATCTTTACCTGAGGCAAAGTTTGGGAGGAAAGAGACCAAATGTGTGCTGCAGCGTGGGGGCCCCACGGCCTGGAGCACCATCAGCAGGGCCCTCTCTGGGCGCTGGGGAAGGGTCATGACAGAGGGCTCACACACAGGGGAACCATGTGCGAGGGGACGACGTACCACAGACACACGGGACCACGACAGCACAGGGTCTGGGAGCCTGGGAAAGAACACATCACAAGAAGGGGTCACTCTGCTTAAGGTACAGAGCTCAAGCTCCCCGAGGAGAAAGATTTTTTACCGGATTCAGGGAAGCAGAGGCCTCACAAGCTGGCCAAGTGGTGAGGATGAAGCCCCACTGGGGAGGACCAGATGGCCATGCCATGGAGCTGGGCCCAGGCAGGAGCAGGGACGGTTGGAGGGTGGTGGTAAAACCGTATTTGCTATATAACTTTTTAATTTTTATTCTTAACAAAATTATAAATGTACATAGTTTTAAAAGTCAAGTAAATCCACAAAGCTATCGTGAACAGTGCCCCTCCCTGTGCCTCCGTCCCACAGGCAATCTTCCTCTCTGGGTTCCTCCCCTCTTTGGTATTTATCTCCAGAGTTCAGTGATGACAGTCCTATGTACCTTCCACTAACCTCCTACTAGGACACGTGAGAATCCTCCTCCCCACCCCTCTGCTCCTTCCACCCTGCCCAAGTGCTGTCCTTCTCCTCCAGAGGCTCTGGAGCCCTTGTGCACCCCTCACGCTGCCTGCCTCCCTTCCAGTACAAGGCGTGTGCTTCCTGGAGGGAGTGAGGGCCTCATTTGGTTGCTTGGTTTTCTGTGCATTCATTGCTAATTTGCCTCCAAACTGTCGGCCAAGGATGAATCACCTCCTGATCACTAAAACACACCAGGAAACGGCGTGGAGGACTTGCTTCTTGCTCCACTGTTAGAATGGCTGCTCCACTCACAGGCATCCAAAAGCCATCCCAGGTTCCCAGTGTTCTGGGGCCAATAGGATAGAGGCCGGGTTCACACTGCTCCATAACCCAGTTGAGCGCAGCCCCACTTTCCCTGCAGAACAGTCCCCCCACCCCCTCCCATCCTCAGGCACCTAGTTCATCCTCCAGGAGAGGAAGCCAAGCTTTAGCTGCAGGCAGGAGGGGCTTGTCAGGCTGGGGGGGAGGGGGCTGAGAACCTGGTTGCTTTCTAAACACGCTTTCTACCAATTTCCTATTTCAGCCCCATCTTTACTGCCCCCCTCATTTTCAGAGGTACATGGCAATGTCATTCCTGAAACTGGGGAGTCTGTCTACAGTGCAATCCATCTGCGTTCCAGACCCCCCAGCACAAGCGTGTGCACGCCTCCCCGCTTTCTGTTCTCAGATCTGCTATGTCCCTCTGTTTGTCCATCTGCTTTCTGAACTCCCAAATTCTGTCATCTCCTCTCAATCTCTTGGTGGCCTCTTCCTCTTAAAAATATCTCACCTGTCATTTTACTGGGTTCTTAAGAAGCAGCAGAGGTCGCTGTGAATTCAATCTGCCATTTTGGCCGAAAATCAAGGGAGGAGCTTTTGTCGTTTTAAGATGGGAGATACCGAGTCATCTTGGAGGCTAACCGAAGTGGCCTGCCAGGGAAAAGGAACCGAGACACAGAGGAGAGATGGCCTCATTGGGGCAGGAGCAAGGCCCTGCACAGCCCTAGGTGCAGGGAGACCCAGCCAAGGGGCAGGACAGCAGGATGGCAGTGTTCGGGATGGGAAAGTGAAGCATCTCTTTTCTCCTTGAACTATGACGCACGGCCATCAGCTAAGACTGAGATCTGACTAGGTTAGGAATCTGAGGAAGAAAGGCCAGACGTACAAAAACTGCCTCTGATCCAAGCAAACCTACTACGGAGGTATGGCCTGGACTGGGGCAGGCCGGGAGGCCCTCTGCAGAGTAGCCCCCCAGGCAACACACCCAAGATAGAAAGGAACCAGGGTCACCACCAAGAAGGACACAGCAGGGAAGAAGGGCCCTGATGGAGGAGTCCTCCTGGCTGTACTCATTACAGGTGAGATTCAAAGTTCTTTTTCATACTTCCCAAATCTTCCAATTCTATAGTGAGAATTGTTATCTTAAGGCAATGCAGAAAAACACCCTATAAAAATCAAATAACCAAGTCAGTATTACAGTAAATAAAAGACCTCAAAGAAAATAAAAATTTCAATAGTCTTGTTATCGTTGTCTCTTAATGTCCTGATCTTAGTGTGGCCGAAGGCCCAGTTCTGAGATGTGCAGGGAGTGGGCTCTGCCAATAAGCAGCTGTGGGAGCCCTGTCCCCTCTGCAAAAAAAGTGGGATTTCAGGGGTCTCAGCCATGTCAAAGCACAGCCATCACACAGAAGCGGCTTCACTCCAGACAACTGCCTGGCACCTCACTCTAAGGAAGTGTGGAAAGTTCTCAGAGATGTGCAAATGGAAAACCAAGTCCTTCCGAAGCTGCCACTTCCCCTGGGAAACATCCTCTGCCGACGAGCTCCGTTCTGCCTCGTCAGGAACAGGAAAGCCCTGCAGGACTCGGCTAGGATTGGAATCAGCCGTTTCTGCTTCAACCAGTCAGTGTTCCTAACAGCTCTCTCCTGACCTGCAAGAGAGGCCACAGGTGCCCTCTAAAAACCTCACTGCCTTGACTTAACCAAGCCTCTGGGAATTCCCAGAATCTGTGCTGCAACCCTCCAGAATCACAGTCTTGGCAGCCAGACTGCGCTGCTCGTCCGGCCTCTCAGCCCAGCTGCCCGGGGCCTCCTCTCCTCACTGGGCGCCTGAGGTGCTGTGCCTACGAGACAGGATGTCAGTCGGGGCCAGCCCACCCCACCTGAGCATGCTTGCTTATTTCCAGAAGTGTCAGCCAGGTTCCCCATTTGCCAGGAGAAGAAATTTGGAAGACACCAAATCTAGTGGGAAAAGAGGCCCAGTACATACAAGGCGTTGTTTATGTGCCTGAATTCCAGCGGCTCTCCCCTCGGGATGTCTGTGAGAATTAGACCCAGATTTGCACAATTACAGAGTTGGTCCCAAGCCAGTGGGGATTTGGATGTCCTCTAAGAAGCAAGTAGTATAACGGCTTTAGTTTAATGATCCAGCACGGAGAGAAAAAAGACGACCAGGCTCCCTGCTCCCACACTCGGCCCCTGTGCCCTGCAGAGTGAGAACCGACCTCAGAACAATCCTCCAGGCCCCTGATGTGCACCCTGCTGCTCTCTGACCTCATCTCCTGCCCCCTGCCCCTTACTCACGCTGCTCCAGCCACACCAGCTTCCCCGATGCTCCATGAGCATGCCAGGCACATCGCTCCCCTTGGCCTGTAGCCCTTTGTGCTCCAGCGCCCACAGGGCTCGCTCCTGCATATCCTTCAAGGGTCTGCTCAGATGCCCCTTGTAGGGTGGGCCTATTCGAACTGCAGCCAGCACTCCCACACCCCGGATCCTCCCTTCCCTCCTCCACAGCAAGCATCCCCACCAGACACACTGATGTGTTTACTTAGTATATTTATGTTTTGTAAGCCCCACATGGGTATGAGCCAAAGGAAGCTGGGATTTCAGAAGACTGGCTGGCACCTCCCAGGGACTTTGTCAATATTTGCTAGATGAATGAAAGAACAAACAAGGCCTTTGTTCAAGCAATTTGTTATTAAGAACTTCCCTCTTTCCTCTTCTAACGTCAGTCAGGACTCCAGTTACCCTCCAGCCCTAGACACCTAGTGTTGCCTGACTCCTCACCACCACCACCACCGTCTCTCCCGAGGGGTGGCTGATGAGGTCATGGCCCCTGCTGCAGGATAGAGGCTCAGGAAGCTTGGCAGGCTGTGGCTGTAGTGCTCTCGGACCAGGGTCAGCTGAGCTCAGGACTCCGGGGTGGTTACTTGGGGCTGCCATCAAGACCACCAGGAAGGGCAGACACTGACTTCAGAGCCCACATCTTATCAACAAGGCAGCTCCTGCTTATCCTACCATTGTGAAGGGACTCGGGCTCGTGAGGTCAGAGGCCTGGGCTCAAATCCTGGTCACCACTGGCAACAAGTGGTGTCATGTCGCTGAGCCTTGGAAAGTGAGCAGAACAACAGTACCTACCTCACAGGGTACTGTAAGGATGGAGTAAGGGATTAGATGGGAAGAACCCAGATTGGTAAAGCTGGCACTAATCAAGCACTTCACAAACACTAGATGGTATCATGACTACGTTAGTATGCCATGCAAGACTGCTGAAATCAAGTTTCCTGATAAAAACTTTTAGAAAACAACATTTATAAGCTTTAGAAAAAGACGTCTTGAGGATTTGAAAGGAATCGTTTCAAGGTAGTTTTGTAAAACTGGAGTCAAGGCCCCAAGAGGCCACACAGCCTGGACTCACCACCACGGCCACATCACACACCTGTCACTGCCTGGCTGGCGTGTGCTGGTGAAGCACGGGGCAAATGCACATGTCCAGCAGCGCACACTGGCACCGGCCCTCAGGCCCCCTGCTGGACAGTCTGGTCAGGTTAAGTTGGAGGAAAATGTTTAACAGAAAAGGAGAAAATGGCTTCTTTTAAAATCTTGGTTCTACAACAGTCAGAAAGAAATCATACAAATCACTGACACTGTTGGTGCACTCTGACCTGTGACAGGTCCCTCATGAGATGTGAAACCAGGCCACAAGGAGAGGCAGCAAGACACATGGCTTCACATGCAAGCAAGACTTAACAAATCAACTGATGTAGAAAGAATCACTCAATTTAAAGACATAACCTCTATAAAAGCATTATAAGAAGCACTACTTACATGGAACCATGTGAACATCTCTCTCTGTAGACATTCCTGTAAATGGGTTAAAAAAATTATTATAATTGGAAATCACAGATAGAAAATAACCCAAAGAATAATCTATCACCTTAGATGCCAAATTTTATCAAACCAAAGGAATTTATTAAAAGACTGTACTCATAAATCAGTTATTTAGGAGGTCGAAGGCAGTTTCCCAGAGGAAAAAAATTCCATAAAAGAGGTTAGATTCTAAACTGAGTTCAGAAGTTAAGATACAGATACATGTTTAGAGCCCAGACTCCCATAAACCCTGACCCACAGTCATAAAGCTGGGTGGAAAGTGTTGGGAAAGTTTGGGAAAGTATAGATTCTCGATCCTGTGGGCCCGTGGGGAGCTACCGGTAAGGAGAAGACTGGGGGGCGGGGAGGCTAGGTGGGACCCCTAGGGCACCATGTGGTCTCAGCTCCAAGTCTGAAGAATGCTTCACCTGGACAGGACAAGGCATCCTGCCTTTGCAAAAACTTAATGTGCATGTAAGTGGCACTGCCGAAGGCTCCTACAGGCAGCCCAAGGCCTGTATACAATGATGACTGAAGACCAGAGGACCCAAGGCCTGTATACAATGATGACTGAAGACCAGAGGAAGATTAGAAACCCCTAACAGAGGATGTCCATCCGCTTCTAGCCGAGACAGAAGAAGACAGACCAGATCGACTCTCCAGCAAAAAAAAACAGACAAAAGACATGAGACAGGGTTTTGAGACACAGGACGATGATCCCTGAGCGAAGGAAACAAATATAATGCAACTGCCCTGCCTACAGTTTGGGGGGAGTTTTCTGGCTACAGTGCAGAAAAGAGGAACCCAGGCAAAGTCAGGCAAGTCCCGAGATGAAGAAACAGTTGAAATTCAGGGACACAGAGCAGCTAGAATTAGCAGGGCAGAGTACCCAAAAGGAGAGAGCTGCAGAGAGAAATGCTCCAGAGACCTCTGGGTGAATCACTTGAGGCTTCACCTAGACACTGATCAGCATGTGTGGGTGAGCAATCTATCTGAGGCCAAGGAAGAAGCCAACAGAAAGAGCAGAACAAACAGCAGCTGTAGCTCCCACAGCTCTAGGAATGGTTCACACTTCCAACAACCAGATGAGGAAACCTTGTCACATGGGGCCACTGGCTGAGCATTTGGAAGAGCACTGGCTCAGCAGCAGGGCCATATTATCACCAGATCAAGCTGGTGTACTAAACCAGGTACTGCCTAACAATGTCCAACAACATATCACCTTTGTGGGGATCTAAACTTTCCAAGCAACTTAAATGCAGTTCTCCAAAAAAATTTAAAATATTTTAAAGAATACAGACCCCAACAACATAAAATATACAATGTCTTTCATCCATTCAAAAATTACCAGGCATGCAAAGAAGCATGAAAATATTATCTCATAATGAGAATAGTTGATCAATTAGAAATACAAGGAAATAATTAGTGCACAAGGTCCTTAAAATACTATTACAAAGACACTGTATATATTCAAGAAGATAGAGAAAAGCACAATACGCTAAGGAGAGACATGAAAAGCATTTAAAAAAAGCCCAAGTCAAACATCTGAAATGAAAATATACTTGATGGGATTAACATCACATTAGACACTACAAAAGGAAAGATTAGTCAATGTGCAGACAAAACAATCTGAGCAGACAGAAACTATCTGAAATGAAATTTAAAGAAAGACCCCCCCCAAAAAAGCAGAAATACACACACACACACACACACACACACACACACACAAATTATGTAAGTATAATGTAACTGAAGACCCAGAGGGGGAGGACAAGATGAGACAAAAAAAGAGATCTCAAAAAATAATGACAAAAAATGTTTGAAATTTGATGAAAATTATGAACCTATAAATACAAGAAAGTCAACAATCCCCAAACAGAAGAAAACGTGAAGGAAATTAAACCAAGGCACATCATAATCAGCATATCTAAAGAGAAAATCTTTAAAACAACCAGACAAAAAAGAAACATTATGTACAGAAGGACAAAGACATGGTAGACAGAGGAATTCTCAGAAACAATGCAAGCCAGAAACCAGTAGAATGGTATCTCTAAAGTAAGGAAGGACAAAACTGTCAACCTGAAATACCATACGTAATGAAAATAACTTTCAAATACAAAGGCAAAATGAAGACTTTTTCCAACAAACAAAAGCTAAAATAATTCATCACCAACATACTTAAACTACAAATAATATTAAACTAAGTTCATCACACAAGAGGAAAACAATATCAAAAGGAAATCCAGATCTACAAAAAGAAATGAAAAGTACTGGAAACAAAATTCATGAATAAATATAAAAGCCTTTTTCTTAATTTTAAGATTGTTTTAAAAGATAACAGACTAAAGCAAAAATAATAACAACGTAGGATGGGGTTTATAAAATGTAGAAGTAAATGGCTTGGCAATAATAACGTAAAGGCCAAGAGAAGTGAGATGGAAGTATACTGTTATTAGGTTTTATACTCTAAGTGGAAAAGTATAATATTACTTGACAGATGGTGGTAAGGATATACTCAATGAATCTCAAACAACCTCTTAAAGAGATATCACTAAGTTGGTAAAGGTGCTAGAATTGATCACAAAAAGTACTCAGTCCAGGATGCCCGGGTGGCTCAGTTGGATGGGTGTCTGCCTCAGCTCAGGTCATGATCCCAGGGTCCTTGGATAGAGTCCTCCATCAGGCTCCTTGCTCAGCAGGGAGCCTGCTTCTCCCTCTGCCTGCCACTCCCCCTGCTTGTGCTCTCTCTCTCTCTCTGTGTCTCTGTGACAAATAAAGAAATAAAATCTTTAAAAAAATAAAAATAAAAAGTACTCAGTCCATTATAAAGCAGAAAAAGAGGACTAATAACAAATGGGACAAATAAAAAAAATGGCAAAATGATAGGTTTAAACATTATTATATCAATACCTACATTAAATATCAATGGTATAAACATGCTAATTAAAATGAAGAGATCTTAAGAGTGGATTTAAAAAACCGAGAAGCCCACTGTATGCTGTTTATAAGAAACCCACTTTAAATACAAATATACAAATAGGTTGAAAGACAAAGATTGGAAAAGATGTACCATGCTAGCCCTAATAAAAAGAAAGATGAAATGCCTATATTAACATCAGAAAAAGTAGGTCCCAGAGCAAAGCAAAGAATACTATCAGAAGTAAAAAGGGGCATTACATAATAATAAAGGGTCAAACAACTAAAACAGAAGATCAATAAAGGATATATGAGACTCAAACAACACTATCAACCAACATGACCTAATGGACATTTACAGAGCACTCTACACAACAACAACACAGTACATATTATTTTAAGTGATCATGGAATATTTTCAAAGACCATATTCTGAGCCATTTTTAAAGGTCTTAATAAACTTAAAAGATTTAAATCAGAAGTAGTGTGTTCCCTGACCACCACGGAATTCAATTAGAAATCAGTAACAGAAAAATACCACAATTATAAGTAACACATGAGTCAAAGAAGAAATCAGAGTGGAAACTAGAAAGCATTTTTACCTGAATAAAAATGAAAACACAACATATCAAACTGTGTGGGATGCAGCAAAAGCAGTATCATGAGGAAAATTTATAGCACTAAAATGCCTAGATTAAGAAAAAAGAAAGTTCTCAAATCAATAGCCTAAGCTTTCACTACACAAAATTAGAAAGAAAAAGAGAGAGCAAATTAATTCCAAAGTAAGCAGAAGGAAAAAAAATTAAGAATAGAAATACATGATCTGAAAGTCAATTAAGAAAAAAATACAGGGGCGCCTGGGTGGCTCAGTCGTTAAGCGTCTGCCTTCGGCTCAGGAGTGATCCCGGAGTTCTGGGATTGAGCCCCATGTCAGGCTCTTCCGCTGGGAGCCTGCTTCTTCCTCTCCCACTCCCCCTGCATGTGTTCCCTCTCTCGCTGGCTGGCTCTCTCTCTCTGTCAAATAAATAAAATCTTAAAAAAAAAAAAAAGAAAAAAATACAGAATTGTTAAATCATTATGTTGTATATCTGAAACAAATGTAACACTGTGTGTCAGATATACTTCCAATTGAAAAATAATACACAAAATTAATGAAGTAAAAAATTGGTTCTTTGAGAAGATCAATAATATTAATAAACATCTAGCCACACTCACCAGGAGAAAAAGGGAGAAGACACAGATTTACCAGTCTCAATAATGATAAATAGAATACTACTACTGATACAAAGGCCACTAAAAGATAATTAAGTCAAAACCACCATGTAGAACCATTTTACACCTACTAGGATGGCTATAATTGAAGCAGCAGAAAATAACATGTGTTGGTGAGGACATGGAGAAACAGGCACCTTGACATGTCACAGGTGTGAGTGTAAAGCTGTACAGCCTCTATGGAAGAGTTTGCCAATTCCTCAGAAAGGTAAACATAGAATTTCCATGACTCAGCAATTTCACATCAAGTTATACATCCAGAAGAACTGAAATCAGGGAATCAAACAGATACTTGCTCATAGCCTCATTATTCTACAATAGCCAAAACACAGAAACAACTCAAGAGTCCATCAATGGATGAATTGATAAACAAACTCTTAAATATCCATACAATGGAATATTCTGCAGCAATTAAGAAAAAGGAAGTACTGATCCACACTACAACTCAGATGAACTTTGAAAACATGACGCTAAATGAAAGAAGCCAGACACAAACGTTCATATACTATATGATTCCATTTAAATGAAATACCCAGAATAGGTCAATCCAAAGAGATAGAAAGCAGATTTGTGGTGTCCAGGGGACGGGGAAAGAAGAAATAGGAAGTAATTACTTAATCAGCGTGGAGCATTTCTCTGGGATGATGAAAAAGTTGTCAAAAAGTCTGAAACCGGGTGGTAGTTGCACAACCCTATGAATGCACTGAATGCCCCTGAATTGTACACTTCGGGGTTTTTTTTAAGATTTTATTTATTTATTTAACAGAGAGAGAGAGAGACAGCGAGAGAGGAAACACAAGCAGGGGGAGTGGGAGAGGGAGAAGCAGGCTTCTTCCCGTCGAGCAGGGAGCCTGATCCGACGATGAGGGGCTTGATCCCAGGGCCGTGACATCATGACCGAGCCGAAGGCAGATGTTTAACGACTGAGCCACCCAGGCGCCCTGAATTGTATACTTTAAAATGATTAATTGTATGTTATGTGAATTTCATGCCAGTCAGTCAATAAATAAAACAGAATGTAATAAGGGAATGTTAGGATCTATTGCACGGCATAAATTTAATAATATAGATGGAACAAATGCTTAGAAGAACCAAGCTATCCAAACTCACTCAAGAAGGTTATAGATAACCCTATATGTATTCAGAAATGGAACTCAAGTTAAAAGCCTTCCCACCAAAAAAAGATGGCTTCAGTGGTGAATTCTAGCAAATATTCAAGGAAAAAAATAAGACAAATTCCTTATTAACTCATCCTGAAAATTTAAAATAAGAGAACACTTCCCAACTCATTCAATGAGGCAAGTATATTAATTTGATATCTAAACCAGAAAAATACACTAGAAGTAAAACAAACCAATATTCCTCATAAATACAGTTACAAAAATTCTTAAATTTTAGCATATCAAACCATGTAATATAAAAAAAATATGTATGACAAAGTGGATTTCAACCCAGAAATGCAATTGGTTTAATAACTTTTTAAAAATCAATATAACTGAGTTATATGGATGGGCCATACAAACAGACTTATAAAGGAAAACTATGCGATTGTCTCTATAGACGCAGAAAAAGCGTTTGACAAAATTCATTATCACTCATGAAAAACTTCTCTGCAAACCCATACTGTAAGAGCACTTTCCGTGCCTTACGAAGGAGCGCCAGCTAGAATACACAGCTAACGTCATACATAAGGGTGAGAGGCTGATGCATACGCTCAAGATCAGGAAAAAAAACTAAGGATGTCCCCTCTGAGCACTTCTACTCAACAAGAGGTCAATCGCACCAAGGTGATCTATCAATTCAGTGCAATCTCAATCAAAATCAGAACAGGCTACGTGGATTCTAAAATGCGTATGGAAATATGAAGGAAATAAAACAGCCTAAACAACTTTGAGAAAGGGAACAAAGTGGGAGAACTTACACTGCTTTATTCCAAGATTTATTATAAAGCTACAGCGGTAAGGACGGATTGACCAAAAGGAACAGGGTAGTCCAGAAACAGTCTGTACTTTGTTAATCACGTTTCTAATTTTCTGTGTTCTTATGCTTTGACATCTTTGCCTTGCTGACCCTGGAGGGATTGCCTTCCTAGAGTTAGCCAGTTCTAGATAGGATAAATAACTCACCCCAGGAGCAAACCAACCAATCCCCCACCTGCACCACCTCCTCTAAGGGGCTCTCAACCTGGGCCACCATCCCCCTGCCCTAATCACCCCAGGGCCAGGGACCAGACAACAAGGGACAGCCCCTATGCCCTAGGGCCTGCTGAAATTGTTCAAACGAGCCAAACTTAAGCCTGCAGACCCTGCCTCACCTATTCCTCCCACAGAAACCACAATAATACTCTTGCCCACATTTTCCCCTCACCGCCTCTGCCTCCTGATGGACCGTGGTGCTTCCTCGTGGGGCCCTGGGCGGCCTGCCTCCTGTTTCTTGGGACCTCTGAGCATAAACTTCCTCCTTCATGACAGTCATTTCCATGTCGGCCTTTCTTACCATTCCTGATTGAAATAAATCCCGGGTACCCTTGAAAACACACACCTATACATGGCCAAATGATTTTTGACAAAGGTTCCAAGGTGATTGAATGGGGAAAGGATAATATTTTTAACAACAGATGCTGAAACAATTAGACACCATGTACAAAAAAAAAAAAAAGGATCTTGGTATTTTCTTCCCATTCTATATAAAATTATTCAAGATAGATCATAGACTTAAATGCAATAACTGAAACTGTAAGACTTTTGAAAAAAAGAACAAGAGGAGATCTTACAGACCTCTGGTTTCACAAGCAATTCTTAAGCGATACAAAAGACATGATGTATAAAAGGAAAAAAATAGATAAGTTGGATGTTATCAAAATTTAAAACTTTTCATCAAAAGACACTGATATAAAAATGATGAGTGAAGTGGCAGACCAGGAGAACACTGCCCCATAAAGGACTGTCAGGAACACACTGAACTCTCAAAATTTAATTAGAAAACAAAAAACATCATTTTAAAATGGGCACAATACTTAACCAAATACTTCGCCAAAGTCAGCATATGGATGGCACACACGCACATGGAAAGATGGTCAGGCAGGCAGAGAAAAGCAAGCCGTGCAGACCAGCCAGCACCCAGCACAGGAGTGGAGTGTGCAGGTCACATGGAGATGTTTTCCTCCAAATCCTGAATGCCATGCGAGAAGAAATTTAAAAGAGACAAACCTCCAAGAGAGAGACCTAAACATCAAAAATGGCTGCACTGTCTGCTGGACAGGGACAGGCAGCCCTGGCCGGATCAAGTGCTCCTAGAAGCCTACAGAGCACTGGCAAGAGAAAGCCTAGGACCCGGGGGATGGGGGCGGGGTGCCCTGAACACACAGTGAGGGCCTCGGGCCAGAGCACCAGCCCCCTCAGGCCTCTGGTTTCTGGGGTTGGACTGGGGGAGCTCTGCTCCTCTCTACTGACTTTCCTTCTCCAGGTGAGCCCATCCAGTCCATAACCATAAATATATTCTCCACTGGATTCCCTAAATCCAACTCCCTGCCAAGCCCTCTCCCCTGAGCTTCTGCATCAACTACCCACCTGACCAAGAAACTAGGATGTCTAGATATCAAGTCCAAGACCAATCCCTGACGATCCCAAGGTCATCGCACCTCATGTGCTCAGCCCGCTGGGACTCAGTCTAATCGTCTTCACCAACCTCCCTGACCCATCCTCCAGCAAGTCCGTCAGCTCTGCCTTAGCACAGCCTCTGACCTAGCCCTAGCACCCACCATGCCCACCATCTGCCCTCTTGCAGGCTGTAGCCTCCCAACCAAAACCACCTCCCCTGCAGCTCCGAAGCCTCGTGCTAAGAGTAACACCAGAACTTCTTAGAGGGAAGGCTGACAGCCGCCCCTATTCTCCAAAGCACATTTTCACCCACCCTTTGCTCACTGCCCTCCCATGTTGCGCTCCTACCACCCAGCCACTGCTGCAGCCACACTGTGTGTAAGCTCTGTCATGCCACCAGCTTGACCACCACCTCCTCTGAAAGGCCTCCTGGGCCACCTGGCAGGTGCTCCCAACTCCTTGCCGGTCTTCCTGCTCTGATCCACCTGCCCGGCACCACTGCATTTTTAACTTATTTCTCTTGACTCTTGTCTCTCACCCCCACCACAAGTGAGCCCCATAGTGGCAGGGACTGAACTCCGGGAAGAGAACTTGGCGGAAGGCAGGTCCTCTGTACATGTTGGACAGACGGGTGCCCGTGTGAAGAGACATAAGGACAGACAGGCAGTGCACCAAGCGGGGGCCTGCATGCAGGTCAGGGCTCCCCTCCCTGAGTGAAGGGCAAGACTCCGAAGGACAACAGGCAGAACTGTACGTGCGCTGGGAGACTCAGGATGTGCATACCTCTACATCTGTGGGTATTCTCTCTTTTCTTCAAAAGAACAAAATAAAATAACACTTACTGGATGGGGGAGGGCGGACAAGAGAAGACGTACCTACCATGAGAGCCTTGCAAGTCAAAACACAGTCAGAGCAGGTCTGATCAGACGCTGTCACTTGCTCAGAGTTTAGGGCTCTGTGGTGTTCACATGGCCCAGGCGAACACTGCTGCTGACCACGCCTGGGCCACACGAGCCACAGCCCAGAGCGCAGGCTTTCCCCTTCGTCCCTGGTTTGAACATGACCCTGCAGCATCGCAAATGCAACCACACACAACCACAACAGAATTTTAGCATTAGAAACACATTTTAAAAGCACTGACTAGAAATGAGGCAAAACGAACAAGCAAAATTCTATTCTTTTCATGAATTTAGCCATAGATGCAAATAATAGTAATGTTACTGTTAGGTGCAGAGGAATTTATAGAATCTTAGTATTCCAACCAGAGCATCTACGAAAAAGAGAAGCCCTCCCTTCCTGAAGGTGGTTCTCCCACAGCCTCCTCAGACCAGAGCAGCCTACATGTTCCAATAGCCTGAAATCACTCAGCCGACAACTCAGGGAGGGAGGTGTTCTTCTGGAATCCACTGAGGCCCCCATCCCAACCCCAGAGCTTCTTGCTATTTGCCTTTTCCCTCACCCATGGCTACCCACACAAATCCACATATCTGATACCCCTGGTCGTCCTCACACTCACATGGACACTGCTGACATTTTACACCAGAATTTTAATATTCATGTTACAGACTGGCCCGGCCCATGGCTATGATGGCAGGGAGAGTCCTTGATGTCCCCCCTCACTGGGACCCCACACGTTCCATTTCTTCCAACATAGAGTTGGCTTCTGGGGCTCCCGCATCAGAGGAGGATGAGCGATCAGAGACCAGCAGAATGGGGGTAGTGGCTGTGGACCACCACGTGGAACGTTTTAGACCACCACTTCTAAAGGCTACTTAATGGAGACCTGGGGTAAGGCTGATGGATTTGCAGCAGGACACAGTTGGAAAAGCAGCTCCCAGGAATCTGCTTATAGGTCCTATTTTTGCTAAATGGGAGCTCACACTTAGATCTCAATACAGGAAGACAAGCAAATGCCACTTTTTTACCTAAAGCCATAGCAAAGATCTGACTTCAGGAGGAAGACAGCCTTGACTCCAAATCTCTCCAGATCTGGGCGACAGAGTATCTCACTAACCTACCCCCTGCTGCAGAATGAACTTCAAGTTCTGCAGTGCCAACAAGAGTCAGGGGTAACTAGGGTTTAAAAGAGCTTCTGTAGGGGGGAGGACAGGCAAGGATGATTCAGCTTCATTTCCATCACAGAATCCACCAATGCAATTACCCTTTCTAAGTAATTATACTCTTAGTGATGGTCTCAGGAGAAAAGAAAAGGAGGTAGCCAGGGCGCTGAGCTTCTTTACTCCTCCACTTCAAAAAATAGCATGTAGAGGTCAACGCACGTGGTCAATAAGGCCAACGAACACAGACCCTGAGAGCTCCTGCATGGTGGGCCCGCCTCGCTCCCTGGCTAGGGACAGCAGGCCCTCTCATCTGGCCACACACCAGTGACTATGTGCTTCCACCGCTTAGAAGATAGGCTTGTGCCCATCTGGGGAGGATGTATTTTTTGTTTCATTTTCCCATTTAACAGATCATACTCCATGTGTGTGAATACAGACATGTACATCCATGTTTCAATATTTTTATATTATACTGATGAACTTTATTCAGTATGAACTTGCAATCATATATAAAAAGGATTTTGGTTTCGATCTCAGTTAGTACATGGGCTTATTAAATTAAAATTTTAAATTCCATTATTTTTACCTCCTTGGCTTTCTGAGGGGGTCACTCTCATTACCAGAATCAGACACAGGAGATCTGTGTGGGTTCTCATCAGGTACTAAAGTTGCCTAAGATACATCTACAAGACTTTCTGGACAACTCCCCAAATACAAGGGTTTCAATCAGTGATAGAGGGTGAGCTCTGCACACCCGTGCCCTGGAACACCTGACGAGAGAAGCTGCCCCCTGCACGGGTACCCCGCCACGCGCAGAGATTCTACCTTTATGACACCAAGTGTACATCCTGTGACAACAAAACACATGCCTACTCTTCGTACAGAAAGTTTGGAAAGTGCAGAAAAGTGCAAGAAATTTATTTAAAAGCACCTGCAACTCCCAGACAAAAACACCAACAGCAATAAACTTCTATTTTCTTCTAGACGTTTTTCATTATAACATTTACCTATATATATTTTTTTGAAGATTGATTTATTTATTTGAGAGAGAGTGAGTGCATATGCACGAGCAGGTGGGGCAGAGGGAGAGAGAGGGAGGGAGAATCTCAAACAGGTTCTGTGCTGAGCACGGAGCCCAACACCGGGCTTGATCCCATGACCGTGAGATCAGGGCCTGAGCCAAAACCAAGAGTCAGACACTTAACCAACTGCACCACCCAGGCGCTCCCTATATATTCTTTAAACAAAATGAAATAATTGTATGTGCTTTCAGAACAATGTAATATATCTGTGTCTGTAATATCTGTAGAAAATGTTCATAACAGCTTTTTTTTAGGCTTATAAATAATGTTTATTGATACCTGAAGAAATCTGTCCATAAAAACAAAACTTATCTACTATTTGAAATTACTTGCTCTTATGCTTAGAAAATCAGACCAATTTTCATATAATTATTTTCTAATTTAAAAAAACATATTATTTCTCCTATGATTATAAAAGTCATATTTGTTCTTTTAGGAAAATTTAGAAAATTCAAAAATGTGTGAACATAGGTATCAGCAGCGGTTCCAGATCTCAGAAACAGACACCATAAGCCTTTGGTTGTATCTCCTTGAGGCCTTTAAAATACACACACACACACACATACACATAGGTATAGGCACGCACAGGCACATAGCACACACACAAACCCCAATATTTCATGTCATATATACTGTTCTTGTGTGTATTTTGACTTCATATGCTGGGTACATTTTTTCATGCCATAAGTCAATCCTGTAAATGCTAACTGCTGCTTAATATTCTCTATGTTGTAGGAGAACATAACTGGTTTACTAAATCCTCTACTATTGGGCCTTCAGGCTGCTTCTACTTGTTAATTATTTAAATTAATGCTGCAATGAACATCCCCTATGGTTGTCTCCTGAAGACGAATTCTTGAGAGCAGAATTTTCAGCCAAAGTGCCTGAGAATTTCAGAGCCCCTGACACACAAGGATGAAGAGCCCCCAGGCCCCCTGCTCTGTCCAGTCACTCTCTGAGACACCAAGTAACATGTGACAGGATGGTCTCTGTGATTCTCTTCTAAAACTCTGTATTATAAGCTTTCCCAAAATATATGCCAATAAGGCGAAGAATGATGTGTGTGCATTTATCCGTTAGCGCTGAGGAGTAGCATCTTACCATGTTCGTTGGTATCTCTGTTCCTTCCATAAACTGCCTGTTCAAAATCCAGCAACAAAGTCACTGGGTGAGAATCAATGAAAACACACGAGGATAAAAAAAGGAGGATGTACATTAATTTCTGGTCAAAGGTTCAGCAAACTTAAGTAAATAGAGTATCGCAAAGTAGAAATTCAGGTGTTTTCTATATTAGATTTAAAAAACTTGATGGACCTAATAATAATCAAATTGAACTGGGAGGCACTCATCGTGAACTCAGAGTGGTAACAGGTCTGTCTTCTGTTCATTCATGAAAAGTGGAACCCTGGAGCTGAGATTTTAGCCTCTAACAGTACTTTCCACCGAAAACAAACAAATGAACAAACAAAAACAAAGCTCTTTGCCAAGCAGCTGTCTCCATGAGTGGAGGCGGAAGGCGGAGGGCCTACAATACAGAGGTGTGCCCAGAAAGCAAGGCACCCCCACACATCAGGTGGCCCTGGGCAGCAACAGGGGCCCCAGCCAGGCTGTGGGCATCAGCGCAAGAGAGAATCATTATTAGATTCTAACCTGAGACAGGAGCTCAGGCTGAACTCAAGGTCCAAATCATCTTAGACAAAAGTTGCCCAGTCTCCCAATGACCGGGTCCTGCCAGACTGCAGCTCTACTGCCGTGCTGCGGGAGGCTACCTGCCCTCTCAGAGCTGCGCAGGTAAGCTTCCAAAAAACCACTGTCAGCCTGCAGGGGGCACGGTGGTGGAGAAATGAATTAAAACTACAGCACACGTATTTTTTGAGGTTTACTATTATAGTAATAGATTTTGTAATCATTTTATTTCTGCATGCTTTTTTTTTACTGTTAATATATTTAAAATAATAATTTCTAACACTGCTTAAATTATTTTTAAAAATTATATATTTATATATACTTAACATAGTATGTCTTAAACAAAGAACAAATAACACCAAGTGTCTCTCTTCAGGCACAAAAGCGTCATGCGTGTTAAAGCCCCTCACTATTTTCACAACAGCTTATCTTTTAGTTATGGATCCAGAGGCCTGCTCTACTAACCATTGGCTAGCACATGTCCCCACCTCCTTTTACCAGCCTCTGAATTGGTATGTGGTGATCGTGTTCTACAGAAGTTTTGAAATCTGGAATTCTTGTAGTTTCCAGGTTTGGTATCATGCTGGGAGAAGTCATATCCATACTTTCTGCGGGGATTCCTCAGCTGTCTTCCCTTGGCAATCCCAGCGATGACCCCTTGCGCCACCTTGAAAATGGTGGGGGTGTCCTCTCTTATGCTGTGAACACCCAACAGCTGTCGGCGACTCACCCCACATCCACTGCGAAGCACCCCCGTCTCCCACAGCCTCCTCTCACATGGCTGACAAAACGTCCCTAATTCCGAGGCAAAGTCGACCCAACCTCATGGTGAGAAACCATGAACAGCTAGCTTGGTAACAACCGAGCAAATCCCACAAATAGGACTGTTTTGTGAGTTCATTAGGCAGGGTTTAATACCAGCCAGGTATTAAATCATCCCACGTGAATCCCCCTTTTCATAAGTGGGGCTCTAGAGTCTCTACTTTGTTCTATTGAGCTGTTTGTCTCTTTCAGCAGTAATACAAATGCTTTGATTTCTTTAGCTTTACAGAAAGTTTTGATATCAAATAGGATAAGCAGTCATGTACCGTTTTCTTTCTCAAAACTTGCTAGGTAGTCTTATATATTTTCTTTCCTTATGACATTTAGAAGTGGTTAACCAATTTCTATAAAATATCCTATTGCAATCACATTCATTGTGATTCATTTTTTGATCACAAAACATGGTAGGTAGATGGCATCACTGGGAGCAGCACAGTAATGTCTACTGGCACCTTGCTTCTCCATAAATGTAATGAGGGCAATGACCACATTTTCATAATTAACTGTTTAAGGACTCTGGGAATTAACCAAAGGCCTGCAGCAATCCAAGGATTATTTATTTATGCAAGAAAATCAACCAGATTTAGGTAAGAGCAGGAGCTTTGCCGTGCTTCTCCCAGGCCTCCTCCCTGCCCCTCCCTGAAGACCAGCCCCGTAGCCACAGCCCCACAAAGGGCAGGACTCGGCAGGAGCTCCTTCAAAGCTGTCAACACTTACATTCAAAAATGAAGAAAGATTCCAACTCAGTAACCTCAACTTCCACCAAGAAACCAGAAAAGCAAAACTAAACCAAAGGTAAGCAGAAGAAAATAACAAGCCCTAGAGCAAAAATAAGTGAGATCAAGAATGGAAAAGCAAACCAAAAATGGGTTATTTTTGTTGTTGTTTTGAAGATTTTTTATTTATTTATTTGAGAGAGAGAAAGAGGGAGTGACAGAGAGTGCTAGAGGGGGAAGGGGCAGAGGTAGAGGGAGAAGCAGAGACCCTGTTGAGCAGAGAGCCCGATGCGGGACTCAAACCCATGACTGAAATCATGATCTGAGCCAAAGGCAGATGCTTAACCAACCGAACAACCCAGGTGCCCCAAAAGTGGGTTCTTTGAAAAGACCAACAAAATCGACATGTCTTCATCTAGACTGACTCAGAAACACAGAAGAAGACTTAATTACTACAATTAAGAATGAAAGAAACATTACTGCCCAACTTACGAAATAAAAAGGATTACAAGGGAACACTAAGAACAATTTTACATCAACAAATTAGATTAGCTAGATGAAATGAACAATTTCCTGGAAATAAATACAAACTATTGAAACTGACTCAAGAAAAAAGAGAAAATCTGAGTATAGATACTGACACAGATGATATAGATGATATAGGATAGATGCTGTAAATATTTCCATGGAAAGAGAACTAAGAATCCACAAATAAACCCCTGCATTTACAGTCAATGGTTTCCGACTGAGAGTGCCAAGACAATAAACAGAGAAAGACTGTTGTCTCAACAAATGCTGCTGAGACAGCTGGACATCCACGTGTAAAAGCACAAATTTGGACCCCTTCTTCACACTATCTACAAAAATTAATTCAAAGTAGATTGAAGACCTAAACACAAGGGCTAAAACTACAAAGCTCCTAGAATCAGGTGAAATCATGACTGTTGGTTAGGCAATGGTTTCTCAAATGTCACACCAAAAGTACAACCCACAAAACAAGAAAATAAATAAATGGGACTTAATCAAAATTGTAAAATTTTGTGCTTCAACGGACACTTCCAAAAAAGTAAAAAGACAACCCACAGAATGGGAGAAAATTTCTGCAAATCTGATAATGGAACAGTATCCAGAATATATGAAGAATCCTTACAACTCAACAATAAAAAGACAATTTTATTAAACAATGGGCAGAGGATTTGAATACACCTTTCCCCAGGGAATGTATATAAACAGCCAATAAACACTTGAAAATATTCTAAACATTATTAGTCATCAGGGAAATGCAAATCCGAATCACAGTGAGACAGCATCTCACACTCACTGGAATGGCTATGATCAAAAAGACCGACGACAAGGAGTATTAGCGAGGATGTGAAAATACTGGAGCCCTTACACTCTGCTGGTGGGAGTGTAAAACTGTACAGCCATTTTGGAAAATGCTGGCAGTTTCTTAAAAAGTGAAACATGTTACTGCCATGTGACCCAGCAATTCAACTCCTCTATAACCATGAGAATGGAAAACATACATCTACACAAAAACTAGCACACGAATGTTCATAACAGCATTATTCATAATAGCTAAAAAGTGGAAACAACCCAAATGTTCATCATGGATAAAGGGATAAACAATATGTTGTATATCCATATAATGGAATATTATTCAGCCATAAAAAGGAATAAAGTACTAATACATGCTAAAACATAGATGAAACTCGAAAACATTACACAAAGTGAAAGAAGCCAGACACAAAATGCCACATACTGTGTGATTCCATGTATCTGAAACATCCACAGTGGGTAAATCGAGAGAGACAAAAGATAGATTAATGGTATTCAGGGACTGGAGAAAGGGGAGAATGGGGAGTAATGCAAATGGTCCAGGGTTTCTTTTTAGGTAGTAGAAAATGTTCTGAAATTAGATAGTGGTGATGGCTGCAAAGCTCTGTGATATACCAAAAACATACCAAACCATTCAATTATACACTTTCATGGGGTGTTAATTTATATCTCAAATAAAAAAAATAAACATAATAGGAATCTATGTACTTACCATGAAGAAGAAAGAGTAGTCAACATTTTGCTTTATTTGCTTCATAACTCTATCAAAAATGCACACAGATATCACTAAAGCCCTAGACCCAAATGATAACCCCTCCTTCCCTATAGGTTTGTAATGACAAAATCTAAACCATCTTTACTTAATTCAGGTGTTTATACCTTTACTGGTTATGTAAATACCCAAAAAAGATACCATAATGTACCCCTACTTGCTAACTTGGCTTTTTATAGTCAACACTGTTACTGAGATTTATGCATCTTGATACACGTAGATCTAATTCATTCATTTTGATGCTGAATAATTTTTGACTGTGTGAAGAAAACAGATGCCTGGATTTCCTTACTGAGGCCAATTAGATAGTTTGCACCATTTTACTATTACAAACACAGTATGCCGATATCCTTGGCACCTGCCAACATCTTCTAGAGCAAGTACCTGAAAATGGCATTGATGAGTCATATTATGTGCACATTTTCCACTTACTTATGTAACCAAATTCATCTCCAAAGCAGTTATACCAATCAGTAATTCCAAGAGCAAGGTGTAAGAGTTCCCATTTTCCCCACACTTCACCAATATGTATTAATTGACTTCATGCTTGCCAATTTGATGAATATGAAAAGATCTCTCATTGTCTTAATCCATATATCATGGATTAATAGAAAAATCAGTTTTCACACAAGTTTATAAAAACCTTTCTGGTTTCCTCATTTTGAATTGTCAACCTTTATCCATTGTAGGCTTATTCCTTCTAGATCTCTGATATTAATCCTCTTCATGTTATGTGACTTCCAAATGTTTCCTCCTGTCTGTAGTCTCTCTTTTCATTCTATAAAAAATCTACCATACAGATGATTTTTCTATATAATATAGTCAAACAAACCAGTCTTTTTCCTTACAGTTAGGGCTTTTTGTGCCTGGTTTAAGAAATTCGTCTGCACCCAGATGTCACAGAAAGTCTTCTGTCTTCTCATCTATAAGTGTTAGTTTTGCTTTTCACACTCAGGATTTTATTCCATCTAGAATTCAGTCTCATATAGGAAGCATTTGGTAGGGATCTAATTTTATCTTTACCATAGGGTAGAAGATTATCCCAGCAATATTGACTAAAAAGTCCATCCTTTCCCCATTGACTTATAACACAACCTCGAATATTATGCATTCCCAAGTGTAAGAATGGGTGTGCATGGGGGTGTGTAGGATGTGTGGGATGTGGGGGATTTGAGTGTGGGGGGAACTGGGGGTGTAGATAGATAGGTGGTGGGTGATAATGGGGGGTGTGATGTGGGGAGTGGGGTTGTGGAGGGTGTGAGTGTGGTGGATACAGGCGGGTGGGTGTGGGTAGGGGAGTGGAGGGTGTTTGTGAGATGTGGGTATAGGAGATATGGGGTGTGTGGCGTAGGTAGGAGGCATTAGGGCATGTGAGAGGGTGTGGATATAGGGTGTGGGGGAGCTGTGAGTGGGGGAGGCATGGGGGTTTAGATAGGTAGTGGGTGGGTGTGGCATGGGGGTGTGATGTGGGGGGGTGCGAGAGGGTATGAGTATAGGGTGTGGGGGAGTATGAAGGTAGGAAGGTGTATGTTCCCTAACTCTGCTGCATGGACATATCTGTCTATCCCTGGGCCAATAACACAATTACACCTTTATAATAAGCTTTGGCATCTGAAAGGGCAAGTCTCCCAGTACTTTTTTTTTTTTACCTGCCATTTTGGTTCCTTACTCTTCTACCTGTATTTTGGGATCAATTCTTAAAAACCCATGAGAAGCCCTGCCAGGATTTGGGTTTGCATTTAATTAACAAATGCCATCTTTAATGCTGATCGCTCACATCATTAACAAGATATAACTAACAGTGTTTACACATGTCTTCTCTTTCTAGTTTTTTATCAATCTTACCCAAGGTTTGAAAATTCTGTTTTTTCTTTACAAAGAAGCAGCTTTTATTACTTCTATTTTTCTTTGTTTCCCATTTCACAAATTTCTGTTCTTCCCTTTACCATTTCCTTCCTTATACTTTCTTTTGCTCTCTTAACTGCATAACTTGAGCACTTATTTGATCAACTTTGAGCCTTTGTTTCAAATAGGTAACTCTAAGGATATAACCCTCCCCCCAAGCATGGTCACCCTCTACAAACCTTAATTTACATTGTTATAATCAGTCAATTCTGGAGAATTCCATTGTGACTTCCTCTGTAATTTGAATGATTTTTAGTGTTTTTTAAGTGTCAAATACATAAACTTTCCTTCTCCGTGTTTCTATGATTGATTTGTGGCTTAACTTCACTGGGTCAGAGGATAGGGTCTGAAAGAACTTGAGGTCTACTTTGTGACCAAATGCAAGGTCAGATTTGAAATGTTTCATGTGCCTCAAGAGAATATGTATTCTCCAATTGGTTATTGTTTTTTTATATGACGAAGAACTACAGCTTGTTTAAATCTTGTATACTTTTATGTACGTGTTTATATCTGACCTATCGATTCCTGAGAAAGGAACATTAAAATTGTCTATATGATAGCAGAATTATCAATTTCTCCTTGTAAATCAGCCAATTTTTCTATACATTCTGAGGTTCAGTTATTGCACATATACACACACACATTGAGTTATTTTATGTTTATGATTGTTTTCTTTTATCATCATATAGAAACATTTTACATTACAAAGCTTTTGTCGCCACATGCACTCATCTGATACTGATGGAGCTGCACCAGTTTTGCTGGCATTAATTGCCAAGTATATTTATTTCACATATATCATCAAACTCTCTCCCAGATAATGTTATCGGAAGCATGTGAGTGGATTTTGTATTGTATTGTTTAAATCCAATCTTAAGACCTGATGTTCTCACCAACTCGCTGGGTGCCCAGAATCACAAGATTTCCTGGAGGACTGAATGTAGGGTTTGAGATAAGAAGCAGAAATCAGAGAGGCTCCAAGACTTCCGGCTTAGAGCCACAGTGGAAAGCTCAAGAGCTCGGTTCAGATGTGTAAGTCTGAAATGCTTGTTTGCCTCGCGAGTGGAGATGTCAAATAGGTGACAAGACACCTGAGTCCAGAGTTGATGGGACAGGTCCAGGGAGGGAGCCATCAGAACAGAGAAAGGGTGAGAGCCCTGAAGTGGCAAGGGGCGCGGAGATGCAACCAGCCGCATCGAAGTGAACAGAGACACAGCAGGGAAGGCAGAGCATCCGACAAGGTGGAGACAGCCAGCCTGTTTGGGGTAAGAAAGCCAAAGGGCAGAAACATAAACCCATTACATTCCCCAACCCCTACGCTGAGGCAAAGTATGGACATGACCAGACTGTGAGCAAGTGGCTCTGTGCATGTCCCACTATGGGTGGCCCTGGCAAAAGGCCCCCTTCTAAGCCAAGCCAACAAGGAGAAGAACACCCACCGCGGGCAAATGAAAAAAACCAAAAACCGAAATCAGGGGTAGGGCCATGAGAGTCGTGTAGGCTCCTCCTTTGGTAAGGTTTTGGGAGGAGACCCGGAAGCAGATAAAGAACCAGATCCTGAGGACAGCAATCTGCATATGACTAAATGGGTACACGTGTGTTTGTACAAACAGGAGAAAAGCTGGGTTGAGAGGGCAAGGTTTTTCTGCTGCCCAGGTCAAGTCGGAGTCACGTGGCGGTACATCTTCACCATCCTTCTCGTGGGCATCGTTGTCTCTGAGAGCCATCTCTAAGAGCCCACAAGCTAAGACAATGCAGACCTCCATCTCCGGAGGACCCCTCTTTGAGATGGCCCGATGGGTGGCATGCGGAGAAGGGCCCCGCCTGCATTGGGCTCTCGGCACTCATCACTCGGGCTGGGCCCTCCAGAGAAGGCACAGCACAGGGAGTGAAAGGGGTGCAGCACAGCCTCGAGGGGCCCATGCTGTGTTAGGAACAGGAGATGTGGGCCCTAATGGCCACAACACCAGGTGGGCCAGCAGTCTCCCTCTGCCTCACAAAGGTAACAGTGAGCTACACGTTCAGGAAGGCACTTGTGTCCTCCTGGGTAGACAAGGGAAGCGCATGGACAGACGAGGCATGTGGGCAGGACTGGCTATGCGGAGTGTGCAGAGGGGCGGACCTGACAGATAGAAAACAAGAACAAGGTCAGGGGCTCAGTCCAGTTGGGCTGGAACAGAAGCTAAAGCAAAGGGAGAAGCGGTAAGTTGAACTAGAGAGGCAGGTTGTAGGCCAAAGCCAGAAAACCCAGAACACGCGGCTAAGGGGCTTGCTTGCTTGGGTTTGATCAGAAAGATAACAGAATGCCAAGGAAAACTTCAGAGCCATGTTGGCATATGGAAATCTGGAACTGTATTACTTTTGGAGTAATTTCCTGAAGTCTAGACAATACATTTATCCCCAAGCTCCCATGTGCTGCTGGGAGCTGACGTGCAGCTCTCGCTGAGAAAGCAGCAACACTGCAGGGCCAAGTGTACAGAAGCAACCCTGGCTAACAATGGCGCCTCATCATCAGTCCACAAATGTAGATCATGAAAACAGCTCAGGCTAAAAAAATGCTGCACAAACTAAGCTGATGCTTGTACTGTCAATGGAAGACTTGGACACAGATCATTTGGAAAAGAGAAAGTCTACTTGAAGTGTACAGGACAGTCAATCTTCAAAACTAACTCACCAAATGAAAACACAGCAAAATCTCAAATTTTGGGATTTAGGGAACTGCAAATTAAAACTAGATAAAGGGGAGCCTGGTGGCTCCGTCGGTTGAGCATCCGACTCTTGATTTTGGCTCAGGTCACAATCTCAGGGTTGTGGGATTGAGCCCCATGTTGGGCTCTGTGCTCAGTGGGGAGTCTGCTTGAGATTCTCTCTCTCCCTCTCCCTCTGTCCATTCCCCCCTCTCCCAAGTAAATAAATCCTTTAAAAAAATAAAACAAAATACAACTACATATCTATTAGAATTGTTAAAATGTTAAAAACTGACAATACTAAAGGCTGACAAGGATATGCAATAGCAGGAACTCACTCTCATTCATTTCTAGTGGGAATGAAAAATCGTGCAGCCACTTCGGAAGACAGTTTGGCAGTTTCTTACAGAACTACACACAGCCTTATACATAATCCAGCAATTGTGCTTCCCAGCATTTGCCCAAATGAACTGAAACCTTATGTCCAAACAAAAACCTGCACGTGAATGTTTAGGGCAGCTTTATTCATAACTGCCAAAAACTGGGAGCAATGAAGACATCTTTCAATAGGTGAATGGATCAACAAACCATGGTACATTCATACAATGGAATATTATTCAGCAATAAAAAGAAATGCCCCTATCAAGCTCCCCACACACACACACAGACAAATCTTAAATACAAATTGCTAAGTGACAGAAGGCACTCTGAAAAAGCTACATACTACATGATTCTAACTATGTGACATTCTGGACAAGGCAAAACTGCAGAGATGTAAAACAGATTGGTGGTTATCTGGGGCTTGGGCAAGGGGCTGAAGAGGCAGAGCCTAGGAGATTTTCAGGGCAGTGAAACCATTCTGTATCACACAGTGATGGTGACTATAATACAGTAAGCATTTGTCAAAAACCATAAAACTTTACAGCACAAAAAGTAAACCTTAATGTATGCAATTTTTTAAAAAACCATTTAGGATATTGGGGGAATCCCAGGATGGAATGTGTAATGCAATGGAAGAATCTAACTGTATTACAAATGTAGGAAACAAGCTCCCTGAAGGGAGCAGGGAATAAGGTGCTGACCTAAGTCTCTTTGCAGTTGAGTGCAGCCCATAAGGACCATACTCCAGTTGATAAGGGGCTTTCCAGGGAGTGCCAGTTAATTCTGCCACTGCTGTACACATACACAGGAACGGAGCACCTGAGTGGATGGCGGAAGGTGGGAGCCAGGTGTCTCACTAACGGAGGACGTTACGCATACGCAAGGGGAGGAGGCTGCAATGACCCATGTGGTGATGGATTCAGTAAGAACTGATGTTTAGCTTAGTGTCAATACAGATGGTTCCATATGGAAGTATTTATAGAAATGTGTGTATACACAGGCTAACATATACACACGTATCTCCTCTGCTCTGTCAGCCAAGAGCACCTCAGTGATGGCTTCTTATACCATTCTCCAATAAAAGGGACCAGGTCCTGATTCTAGGGCCAGGGGCAGGATATACACACAGTGAGCCTGGAGTGTCTCATAGCACCAGAAAGAAAAGAGGCACTTACAAAACAAAACAAAGCAAAACAAACACATGTACACAATGATGGGGCCTACCGGAAGGACACAAGAGCCAACTGAAAGGACTCCCATCAGCCTAAGCTGAAACAATTTGAGCAACAGAGCAAATAAAGCAGCATAGGACTATAAACCAAAGTCTAGAATGAACATCCATGATCCATACTGATATGAACAAATGATTGAAAAAATATAACAAATGGGATAGAGCAGACGAATCTCCTGAGCAGAGAGTTCTAAATAATTTCTGGAGCTACTCCATGGTCAGGGAGAGGAGCATATGCTCCCACTGCTCAAGCATGACCTGTGCATAGCAACTCTCTCCCAGAGAAGACAGTGTGGGCAGGGGGAAAGAGCAGGTGTGGACTGGAGAGAGCTGACACACACGGCCCAGCCAGATGGCTACCGTTGTGTCAACATCGACCAGTCAGTGATAGTATGTGTGTGTATGTGTGTGTGTATACAAATTGTATACACACACACACACACACTCTTGATATATGATGGTAAATGCCTTCATCTCTGTGGTCTTCCTCCCAAACACCTACACCCCCAGACTAATCCTGCAGAAAACATCTGATAAATTTCAATAGAGAAACATTCTACAGAATCCCTCAAGTAGCCCTCAAAACTGTTAAGGTCATCAAAAACAAGGGAAGTTTAAAAGACTGTCACAGGGGCGCCTGGGTGGCACAGCGGTTAAGCGCCTGCCTTCGGCTCAGGGCGTGATCCCGGCATTATGGGATCGAGCCCCACATCAGGCTCTTCCGCTATGAGCCTGCTTCTTCCTCTCCCACTCCCCCTGCTTGTGTTCCCTCTCTTGCTGACTGTCTCTATCTCTGTCAAATAAATAAATAAAATCTTAAAAAAAATAAAATAAAAAATAAAAAAAATAAAAGACTGTCACAGCCAAGAAGAGACTAAAGAGATATGACAACTGAATGTTCTGTGTCCTGGGTGGGATTCTAGGAAAGAACAACAACATTAGAGAAAAACTTAAGAAATCAAAAGTATGAACTTGTATTAATATATCAATATTGGTCCATTAATTACGACAAACATACTGTACAATATTAAGCTGGCTGTGGGGTATACAGAGACTCTGTATTATCTGTATAATAATTCTGCAAATCTAAAACTGTTCTAAAATAAGAAGCTTATTTTTTAAGAAAACCAGTAACTAAAGATGAAAAAAAGACCAAGGTCACCAAGTTTTCATTAGTCTGCTTGTGGCAGGAAGACAGCAACTTTCTTACAGCATTGTCAGATTCCGAGAGATGGTCCAGTCGCTTCCGACATTGATATTGCAGAGTCACCGAAAAGGTGTTTCTGCTAGAAGGTCCCAGTTTATAGAAAATGCCCAAGATTTTATCATTTGGGCCACCACATAACTTGCAGTGTATCTAAGACAGCAAGTGTTTTCTCTCTGATTCACTTAGTTGAAATGGAAGCAGAACAGTGCCAGCTTCGCCTCAACAGTATTTCTAAATCTCACACTGAATATTCAGCATAGGACACTGAATATTCTAGAAGGCAGGCTTTCAATTCTGGACACGCTGAAACTCTCTTCTGCCTTGCTGGTCACGGCCTCAGCAGCAGCCTTCTTTACTGAGCACTGTCAACAGGCTAGACGTTGTGTATACACAACTGCTCTCCTCACACCAACTCGGCAAGACAGGGCCTATTATTTCCACTCTCCAGATGTGAACACTGAGGCCCAGAAGCTTCACAGCAAGTAAGCAGTGGAGGCAGTCTTTGAACTCCCACCCGCCAGGCACCAAAGCGGGGGCCAGCTTCTCCTTCCAGGCTGCGCTCTGCTCCAGGCCCACTGCCCTCCCTGCACACAGCCAGGTATACAACAAAGTGGCCTGCCAGCAAGGGCCTCACCCAGCAGTGAGCAGAGCTCACTGGTCAAGCGGACATTTATGTGAACAGTGCAAATGCTCCTGAGGGAACAGAGGATTCTTCCTACATGGAGAAAGATCAGAAGTCATCCTGAATCCGCGCCCTTGAAACAGAGCCAGGGTCTAAAAGCTTTTACAGAACCACATGCATCACAATCATCAATATGCCATTAGATCCTGGACATTAATTCCCTAAAAGTATTTCTGAACCTTTGAAAGGATTAACCCTTTACTCTATTAAATCCCCGCCCACACACACACACATAAGCTGGAGTTGCTGGCTTTTCTTTTTTGACTCAAATGAGACACTGATTTTATTTTTCTGTTTTCATTAAGATTACTTAGATGAAACTACATTTTTTAAGTGATCCTTTTCCCTTTATTTACCCAATATTAGGAAAATCCCCATTCAGCTTCCAAAAGTTCTACAGTTCTCAAACCTGAAGCAGGAAAACAGTGATACTCCCGTCCCTGGCTTCTTGATCAACACGGGGTTTGGTGCACAGGGTTCCAAAAGTCTCGCAGGAGAACCAGAGGTGATTTTTAGAAGCCACCTAACCTAAGTGCCTTGGGCATTCTCCTACTGCCACCTCCTCCCACAAGGTGGCCCCCAGCCTCTGTGGGAACACCTTCAGGTGTGGAGCCCCATCCCTCCCCCCCCCCCCCCCCAGTAATGGAGCTGTGACCCTAAGTACGCTCCTTCCACACACAACCACCATGACTGGTACTCACTGGTGAAGCACAGCCAGACTCAGCAGTCCGAGAAGCCAGGGCTGAATCCTGACACAGTCACCAGGGACAAGCCTCTTGACTTCTCTGTCTCCCTGTCTTCCACCCCTAGGGGCAGCAAGCTTCCCAGGGCTGCATGAGCAGTCACAGGCAGCACGTGTGAGTGAGTGTGCAGCACCGCGGCCTAGCAGATGGTTGTGTGTCGCCCCTCTGACACTGTACCTGTCTGCACACGCCAGTGACAGCCTTACTCTCTGATCCCCCTCTAGGAGCCTAATAGGCAGGCAGCACAGGGTGAAGCAGGACTATCACCTCCATCATTTGGATTCCATGCTCCTAATAATACAACTGTGATTGCCAACTGCCCTCCAGAATCTATCTCATTATGCCTCAGAGGATCATGTGCAATGGCCCAGAGTCTCTCAAAATGGGGCCAGAAGAGCTCACTGGGAATGCAGATTCACAGGCCTCAAACCTACTGGATCTCAATATGCATTTTTTTTTAAGATTTTATTTATTTATTTGAGAGACAGAGAGAGAGAGAGCGGAGCAGGGGTAGTGGTAGAGTCAGAGGGAGAAGCAGGCTCTCCACTGAGCAGGGAGCTTGATGCGGGGCTCAACCCCAACACTCCGGGATCACGACCTGAGCTGAAGGCAGACGCTTCACCAACTGAGCCACCCAGGTGCCCCACAATCTGCATTTTTAAAATCCTAGTGGTTCATGTACACATTAAAGTTTGAGAAACACTGGCTTAGATCCCTAGAGATGAAAAAGTATATCAATTTCAAGGTTTCTAGGAGGGAATATTTCAGAGCAGAGAGCACGCTTTCTTTCCCACTCCTGCTATTAATAACACGTATGCACATTCAGTCAGCAGGAAGAGTAACAGAGACAGGCTTCAGGGGCCTAGAAATAAAAGTCGTAAAAAAAAGAAAAAAAGTAAGTGTGCTAACAAGTCTCATAACCATGAGCTTTTCTGTCATCTTTTTACCAACCTTCCCCTAAGCACTTTCTCCTCTGTTGGATCAAAGCTTGCAGAGATAAATAGTGTGTGTGTGTGTGTTTATAAACAAACATCCAATTCCTAGTTGTAAGTCCCACTGGGAACTAGAACAGTATCAAATTGAAGAAGAAAGAGAAGAGGAATTCAGTGGTGTTTTCTCACATCTTCCAAAAGCTGGTAAGCTCACCCCCATGTTCAGGGTAACTAGCCCTGCCTCTCTCCTCTGGGCTACAACTTCGTCTAAGCAGCTAAAAGGCCAGCCCATGCCATTTGGGGTTTGTGCTAACTGAACCAGCACTTGCTAATTAAGCCAAAACTTCCTCATTCTAGAGCATTTACTGCATGTGGCAGGGGGCTGGGGGAACAAAGGGGGAACTGGGTAGAAGGGTGAGGGGATTCGGGAGAGAAGGAAAAAGCCCACACTGAGCTCTTCTCACACACCGGAGTATTAGACTCTGGCTACTATGAAATCTGCCCCATCGGGCACCTAGGCAGCACACAACAGAAGGGACGAAGCATCTCCTAGATGTGACAAGGCCTGACTGCACTGCAGCGCTGCAAAAGGCCCCCAGGTGACTCTCATGTGCAGTCAGGGCGGAGAAGCACTGTTCCAGGAGAAAGGATCTGCTGAAATTCATTACAACTATTTTGCAGTAATGAGGTGGATTTTCTAAAACAGAATGCTGCTAACAAGATGGCGCAAGCGATTGTTTGGAGAGCGGGCATCCGGAATGGTGGAAGTCTTTAAGGCAGGTAGACAACATGCACACAGACAAAAGCAATAGTCGGTCCCAACACCAGAACATTCTCTGTGCCTCTCCCACTCCTAAGTGAACCAAATTAGTGGAGCTAAGGCCAAGTCGACATTTTATCTCTGCCTGCTTGGCTTATGCAGGGGTCAATAAACTACAGCCTGCCTCCTGCTTCTGTACCGCCTACGAGGTAAGAATGGTTTCCATGATTTTAAAAGGTTGAAGGAGGGAGGGGCGCCTGGGTGGCACAGCGGTTAAGCGTCTGCCTTCGGCTCAGGGCGTGATCCGGGCGTTGTGGGATCGAGCCCCACATCAGGCTCCTCCGCTATGAGCCTGCTTCTTCCTCTCCCACTCCCCCTGCTTGTGTTCCCTCTCTCGCTGGCTGTCTCTCTCTCTGTTAAATAAATAAACAAATCTTTAAAAAAAAAAAAAAAAGGTTGAAGGAGGGAGAAAAAGAACATACCAAAGACCACATGTAGCCCACATACCAACAATATTTCTTATATGGGATCTTTACAGAAAACACTTCCAGACTCCTGGTTTGTGGCAACCACAGGTGCCCAGGTGTCCCCAGCACAAGCCCACACTGGCAGGCACCTTCTCTGCCAACCACACAGCCCAGAAAGCTCTGAAATGCCTTGAAAGCATGAAACCAGGTGGAAGCATGTGCTCAGTCATCCTGAGAATCTAATAAAAAACACAGCCACTAACTGCCAAGCTCCCTCAGGAGCACTAAGAAATCTTTTCTCCATGTGCACAGGGGGACCGTCCAGCTGAGTGAGCTCAGGATGGGCACCACAAGCGTCCTTGGCTGAGGGGCCCTGCCTGCTATGGCCCTGGCTGGTCCCTCACCCACCATGCCTGCAGTCTGACTCCCACTGTGTCTGGTCTAACTGTGCCACTACACGGAAGCACCACGATACCCACAGCCCTTGCCCGGCTGAGCCTCCAGTCGAAGACACTCCTCGAACCAAGTGCTAACAGCAGCATCCCTGCTCGTCCCCATGGTTAACCACGGCACCTGGCTGATCACGGAAAGGGCAGCAGGAAGCAAAGTCTAGAACCGTGTCTCACAGACAGCAACAACCAGTGTTAATGACAAGTGCAGGCAGAGGCCTTGCCGCTGGGCCAGAGCACCCTCCACACCCGCCCCAGGTGGCCCTGCTGACGGACTATGCAGTCAGCTCACCAAAGCCAGAAAGAGGCACACTTCCCCAGGACGCTTCTGTGGAGGCTGAGGAGAGGGCGTTACCAGACTCCCAGGAACCGAAGGCAAGCGGTATCTGGTTATCTCCACAATCAATTGTCATAATGTATTCAGCAGATGGAGCGCTGCATCGTCTACCTGCACTGTATCACATCCCTCTGTAGGTCATTTGGCTCACAAAATTGATTTAGGAGAGATTATTCAATTCCATTTTACATTTTCATGTTTTGGAACTCTGCCAGCAGCAACTTCTGTTCTTCCAGAGGTCAGGAAGCTATGGACAAGGCAATCTCCCGCTGTTGTAAATGGAACTCCATATCCCCTTTATGAATTTCCTGTCAATCTTCAAATTACTTCAAATACGATTGCCCTTCATTCAGACAGTGTTTTATGTCTCCACGTCTACCTTCTTCCCATATCTGATGACGGCCTCGGCTGCAGACCACGCTCCCTGGGAACCGCTCTGGGCGCCTATATCGCAGGAAGTGTGGGCTGACGGGGACAGGCAGGCCCGTGCAGCAGCCAGCTGGGAGCAAGCTGGCCGACCACAGTGAACGCGAGCTAGCTCACACCGACCACCACCACGTGCCCCGATTCTCTCTGCGGGAAAACATGACCGCCATCCTCACTGTCTCCACTTGCTCCGGACAGGCTTTGCCTGCCCTTCTCCCAGCCACCAGCCATTCCATGTTGCCCCAGTCCTGCCGCCAGTGTCCTCTCAAGTGTTCCCCACATCTGACATGTGTCACCCTATCTGCCCAGGGCTCCTTTGGTTCTCTGCCACCTGACAAGCTGCTCTTCTCAGTTACTCTGAAGGAAGGGGGTCTTCTCCTTGACTTCTTGACACCAGATGGCCCAGCCTTAGTCCCAGGTCCTTGTCCTTCTGTGTCCCCTTTGGTAACCGCATCCACCCACCTAAATGCAGTTCCAAACCCCAACCCACATGAAATGGCCTGTTCCTACCTCCAATATGACATGTCCAAACAGGAACCTCCAGCCTCCTACCCTTCCCAACCTGAGGTCCCTGACGGTTTCTCCATCCCTGACCACCAAATGCCACCTTTCCAGGTATCCTTCTCATGTCACACATCTATATTTGTAAGCAAGCCCTGTGAGCTCTACCATCAACCATATCCAGCATCCGACCACTTCACAGCCCACCACTCTGGTGCATACCACCATCGCCCTTTCCTGGGTCAATGGGGTGACCTCCTAATGGGCTCCTTCTTCTGCCCTTGCGCCCTGAAAGAGCAGCAGAGTCATCCCATTAGAACCTAAATCCATTCATGTCACCATTCTGCCCAAAACCCTAAAATAGTTCCCTATTTCCCACAGAGAAGCCAAATTCTCCCACTGGCCTCCAAGGCCCATCAAGATCTGCTCACCCTCCCTGCCCCCACTGCCCTCAGCTGTCAGCCACCATTTCCTCACCCTCCACTCTGCTCCACCACACACACTCTCCTGCTGTCCCTGGCATCTGCAACTATGTCCCTGCCTCTTGGGCATTTTTCCCCAGATATCCACTCATATAACTCCCTTGCCTGCCCCAAATCTGTCCTCAGATGTCCCCGGCTGAACAAGGGCAGCCCTGCCCCCCCATGGCCAACACTCCTAATCTCTCCTAAACCGCTCTATCCCCTATCACAACATGCTCCTTTATTACAGCCCCTGAACATTGTGTCTGTCTCCCTCTGACAGGATGTAAGGCTCTTAGGAGCCGGGGTTTCTATCTGATCTGTTCACTGACAGTGCCCAAGTACCTAGAATAGGGTCTGGCACTTGAAAGGTACTCCATAAATTTGAATTTAAAAATTGTTTGTCTCAAAATGTAAGTTTCCTGGAAACCAAAGTACAAGGGGGAGTAAAATGAGTTTCAGTTTTGACTATACATTTGGTGTGTGAGGAACAGCAAGGATGCAGATGTGGTTAAACAAAGTCAGCTGGGGCAAGTGGCAGGAAGTAAGCCCTAGAGCCTGCAGAGACCAGGTCATGTGAAGCTTGGTACCACTTTGCCTTATACTATGAGGGGCACAGGGAAGACTCTGGAGAGTTTTGGACAGAGGAATGATCTAACCTATACTTTTTAATTAAACTTTTGACTTTGAGATAGCTGTAGATTCACATGTAGTTGCAGAAATAATACAGAGGTAACCCATGTACCCTTACCCCAGATCCCCCAGTGGTGACATCTTACAAAATTATAGAACAAAATCACAACCAAGATTTTGACATTGATTCAGTCAAGATGTAGAACACTTCCATCCCCACAAGGATTCCTCATATTTCTTATTTACAGCCACAACCTCCCACCCCCACCTCTTGCTGAAGCCCTGGCAACCACTAATCTGCCCTCCATTTCTATAATTTTCTTATTTCAAGAATATTATATAAATGGAATCACATAGTATGCAACCTTTTGGGATTGGCTTTTTTCAGTCACCCTAATTATCTGAAGATTCATCCAGGTTGTCCCATGTATGCAGTTCAGTCCTTTTTATTGCTAAGGAGCATTTCATGGAATGGATGTGCCACAGTTTGTTTAACTGTTCACCCACTGAAGAACATATGGGTTGCTTCCAGATTTTGGCTATTTCAAATAAACCTACTGTGAACATTTGTGAATAGCTTTTGTGTGAACATAGTTTTCATTTCTCTGGGATAAATGCCCAGGAGCTTTTATTGCTGGATTGTGTGGTAGTTACAAGTTTAATTTTATAAGAAACTGCCAAACTGTCTCCCAGAGTGCCTGTACCATTTTACATCCCCACCAACCATGTGTGAGATCCAGTTCCTCCATGTCCTCACCATGATTTCCTATTATCACTATCTGTTTTATCATAGCCACTCTGATGTGTGTGTCATAATATCTCATTGTGGTTTTAATTTGTACTTCTTGAATGGCTCATGATATTGAGTATCTTTTCATGTGCTTATCTGCCGTCTAAATCTCCTCTTCGGTGAAATTTCGTCTTCATGTCTTCTGTGCAATTTCTAGTTGAATTGTTTGTTTTTTTACTATTGAGTTTTGATAATTCTTTATATATTCCATTAACAGTCTTTTCTCAGATATGTGATTGGCAAGTATTTCTCCCAGTCTGTAGCTTGTCTTTTCATCCTCCTTTTTCTATTGCAGAGAAAAAGTTTTTAATTTTCATGAAATCCAGTTTATTACTTCTTCTCTTAAAGATGATGTTTGGTGCCAAATCTAAGTACTCTTTGCTCAACCTTTGCTCTAAAATGAAAACATTTGTTCTATTTTTTTCTAAGTCTTATATTTTTATATTTGAGGTTGTGATACATTTTAAGTTAATTTTTATATAAGCTATGAGGTCATTTATATACATTCATTTTTTGCTTGTGGATGTTTGATTGCTCCGGCACTATTTGTTGGAAAGGCTATCCTTTCTCCTTTGAATCGTTTTTTTAATTCTCAAAATCACTTGAGAAGATAATCTCTCAAAAATCATTTGGACATATTGGTGTGATTCTCTATACTACTTTCTACACTAGGTTCCCTGCACTGTTCTAGTGATCTCAGTGTCTATCTTTCTGTCAATCACATAGTTTTGGTTATGGTGGCTATAAAATCTGGAAATTAGGCAGACTGACCCCTCCCCTTCATTCTTTCTTTTCAAATTTGTTTTAGCTATTCTAGTTCCTTTATTTTCCATATGTATTTTATAATCAGCTTGTGTATCTCTATAAAAAAATTTTGCTGTGTGATTATAATAGAACTTACATTAAACCTGTATAACAATTTGGGGATAATTGTCATGTTTACTATGTTGAATTTTCCAATCCATGAACATGGTATGTCTCTCCATTTATTTAGATAGATCTACTTTTCTTTTTTCATCAGGGTTTTGTAACTTACAGTATAAAAGTTCTATAAATGTTTGTTAGATTTACACCTATGTGTTCATTTTTCAGGAACTATAATTTTGGTGTCCACATGTTCATTTATAATAACACGCAAAAATAAAGCTGATTTTTGTGTGTTTATCTTATATTATGCAACACTGCTAAACTCACTTATTAATTCTAGTTTGTTTTTGTTTTGTAAATTCCTTGGGATTTTCTACATAATCATGCCATCTGCAGACATGGACAATTTTATTTCATTCTTTATGATCTGTAAGCTTTTTATTTTTTGTCTTGTCTTACTGCATAGTCTAGAACTCCCAGCACCATGTGGAATAAGAACAAGTATCCTTGTCCTGTTAGTGTTCTTAGGCAGAGATCATTCAGTCTTTCATTTTAAGTATGATGTTAGCTGTAGGATTTTGCAGATGCTGTTTATCAAGTTGAGTAACTTTTCTATTCCTGGTTCTCTGACAGTCTTTATATGATGTTGGATTTTGTCAAATGTTTCATTAAATTGAGTGATATGATCATTTACTTTTTCTTCTTTAGCCTGTTAATATGGTATGTTACACTGACTTTCAAATATTGAGGCAGACTTGCATCCCTGAAATTATACAATTCTTCATATATATTGCTGAATTCTGTTTGCTAATATTTTGCTATGGATTTTTGCATCTATATCCATAAAGGATGTTGGTCTGCTTTTTAATGTCTTTTTTTCTGGTTTTAATATCCAGGCAATAATAACTTTATAAGATGAATTGGTAAGTATTCTCTTCTATCTTGTGAAAAATACAATAATCATGTCATCAGAGTCCCAGAAGAAGAGGAAAGAATTGGAGTAGAGCAGTAATTGTCTAAAAGTTTTCTGTTTTGCTAGGTTGTCTCTTTCCTGGTCCTTTGGCTAAGGAAGCACACTTCTGTTGCATTTTTTGTTTTTGTTTTTGTTTTCTGCACCCATTGGTATTTGTTACCATCTTCTCAAATTCGAGGCTAAGATATTTAAGACAAGAACACTCAGAGAATTCACTATCATGTCATTCCTTATGTTCTGAGCCCCCTAGCTAGTCTGTCTTCTCATCATCAGAGTCTGCATTTGTTTTATATATAATGTCCAAGGTCTTTAGTTTTACTTAGTGGGAGAATGGGGAAAAGCAAATCAACTCCATCTTCCCAGAAAGGGAAGTTAATCTACATTTCTAGAAAGAGCATTCTGGCCACTGTGGGGATAATCACCTGTAACTAGGCAAAAACCAAAGCAGAAGGAGACCTGTTAAAAGGCTAATGAAATTACCCAGGTGAAAGATAAAGGTAGCTTGGGCCCAGGCTGACAGCAGGAGAGGTGGTAAGAAGTAGTTAAATCCTGGATATATTGTGAAGAAAGGCCAGGCTAAATTTGCAGATATATTAGACAGGGGGCATGAGAGAAAGCAAGGAATCAAAGATGATTCCCAGAGGTTTAGCCTAACAAGTGGAAGAACAGAGTTGCCACCAACAGATAAAGAAAAAGCTGAGAAAAGAGTAAGGTAGGGGGAAAGAATGATGATTGAATTGTTTTTCAAATATGAAGTAAGAAATGCCCGTGACAGGCATCGGAGTTAAGATGGCGGAGGAGTAGGAGACACCTTTTTCAGCCGGTCCCCCGAGTCGAGCTGGATAGGTACCAGACCAGCCTAAACAACCACGGAACCAGCCTGAGACGCAGGAAGATGCATCTGGATCTCTACAAATGAACATCTCCAGCGCTGAGTATTGAGGTGCGAAGCGGGGAGCCATGAAACCGTGCACAGATATCGGAAGATAAACGGAAGGGGGAGGAAGCCGCCGCGTTCGGGCGCCGGGAAGCAAGCACCACTTGCACGGGAGAGCGGGCGGGGCTCGCGGACGACACCAGCAAAACAGCAGACTGACACCGTGAGCCGGGTGCGCGCGCCACCAGGCATCTCGTGGAACACCGGAATCCCGGTGCACTCACTGGATCCAGACTGAGACCGGGAGCTTCCGGAGCACGCGCGGGGCGGCTGGCGGCTGGCGGCATTAGAAACACAAAGGACAGAGACGCGGCGGCCCTGGAAGTGAGGGCTGGGACGCCGGGTGTGGGGTGCACATCCCGGGACGCTGCAGGGTTGAGCAGCACCAACAGTAACAGAGTTAAAGTGGCCAGAACATCAGTGGAGAACGGGCCGCAATCCCTCTGTTCTGTGACAGAGGCTGAAATTCAGCCGCTGCTGCTCTGACTCTCAGAAGAGGCACAGCAAACCACCAGGGAAAGCCGCCAGAGAACAAAAGCCTGGAAATACGGCTCAGAGAGTGCCCATCCCCATCCCCCCTCGCAGGGGACACGGAGACTCTACCCAAACAGGGTTGCCTGAGTATCGGTGCAGCAGGCCCCTCCCCCAGAAGGCAGGCTGAAAAATCAAGAAGCCCACAACCCGGGCGCCTGGGTGGCGCAGTCATTGAGTGCCTGTCTTCGGCTTAGGGCGTGATCCCGGCGTTCCAGAAAGGAGTCCCTCATCGGGCTCCTCCACTGGGAGCCTGCTTCTTCCTCTCCCACTCCCCTGCTTCTGTTCCCTCTCTCGCTGGTTGGCTGCCACATAAATAAATAAATAAAATCTTTAAAGAAGAAGCCCACATCCCTAAGATCCCTATAAAACAAGGGGCACGGCCTGGGACCCAGTCAATAATTTGGGCTCTGGACAACCCCGCAACCTCTCCTCATCAGAATGACAAGAAGGAGAAGCCCCCCCCTAGCAAAGAAAAGACAGTGAGTCTGTGGCCTCTGCCACAGAAATAATGGATATGGATGTAATCAAAGTATCAGAAATGGAATTCAGAGTAAGGATGGTCAAAATGATGAGTAGAATTGAAAAAACTATTAACGAAAAGGTTACTGAGAATATAGAATCCCTAAGGACAGAAATGAGAGCGAATCTGACAGAAATTAAAAATTCTATGAGCCAAATGCAGGCAAAACTAGAGGCTCTGACGGCCAGGGTCGCAGAAGCAGAGGAACGGGTTAGTGAATTGGAGGATGGGTTAATAGAGGAAAAAATGAAAATAGAAGATGGTCTTAAAAAAATCCACGCCCACGAATGTAGGTTACGGGAGATTACTGACTCAATGAAACGATCCAATGTTAGAATCATCGGCATCCCCGAGGGGGTGGAGAAAAACAGAGGTCTAGAAGAGATATTTGAACAAATTGTAGCTGAAAACTTCCCTAATCTAGCAAGGGAAACAAACATTCGTGTCCAAGAGGCAGAGAGGACCCCTCCCAAGCTCAACCACGACAAACCTACGCCACGTCACGTCATAGTGCAATTCGCAAATATTAGATGCAAGGATACAGTATTGAAAGCGGCCAGGGCAAAGAAATTTCTCACGTACCAAGGCAAAAGCATCAGAATTACGTCAGACCTGTCTACACAGACCTGGAATGAGAGAAAGGGTTGGGGGAGCATATTTAAAGCTCTTTCAGAGAAAAACATGCAGCCAAGGATCCTTTATCCAGCAAGGCTGTCATTCAGAATTGATGGAGAAATAAAGACATTTCAGAATCGCCAGTCACTAACCAATTTTGTAACCACGAAACCAGCCCTACAGGAGATATTACGGGGGGTTCTATAAAAGTAAAAAGGCCCCAAGAGTGATACAGAACAGAAAGTCACAGCCAATACAAACAAAGACTTTACTGGCAACATGGCAACATTAAAATCATATCTCTCAGTAATCAGTCTTAATGTAAATGGTTTGAACCATCCCATAAAACGCCACAGGGTTGCAGATTGGATAAAAAGAAATGACCCATCCATTTGCTGTCTACAAGAGACTCATTTCGAACCCAAAGATGCATTCAGACTGAGAGTAAGGGGATGGAGTACCATCTTTCACGCAAATGGACCTCAAAAGAAAGCTGGGGTAGCAATTCTCATATCAGATAAATTGGATTTTAAACTACAGACTATAGTTAGAGATGCAGAAGGGCACTATATTATTCTTAAGGGAAGTATTCAACAAGTGGATATGACAATTATAAATATATATGCCCCCAACAGGGGAGCAGCAAGATACACAAGCCAACTCTTAACCAGAATAAAGAGACATATAAATAAAAATACATTAATAGTAGGGGACCTCAACACTCCACTCTCAGAAATAGACAGAACACCCTGGCAAAAACTAAGCAAAGAATCAAAGGCTTTGAATGCCATACTCGACGAGTTGGACCTCATAGATATATATAGAACACTACACCCCAGAACCAAAGAATACTCATTCTATTCTAATGCCCATGGAACATTCTCAAGAATAGACCATGTTCTGGGACACAAAACAGGTCTCAACCGATACCAAAAGATTGAAATTATCCCCTGCATATTCTCAGACCACAACGCTCTGAAATTGGAACTCAACCACAAGGAAAAATTTGGAAGAAACTCAAACACTTGGAGACTAAGAACCATCCTGCTCAGGAATGACTCGATAAACCAGGAAATCAAAAATCAAATTAAACAATTTATGGAGACCAATGAGAATGAAAATACAACAGTCCAAAACCTATGGGATACTGCAAAGGCAGTCCTAAGGGGGAAATACATAGCCATCCAAGCCTCACTCAAAAGAATAGAAAAATCTAAAATGCAGTTTTTATATTCTCACCTCAAGAAGCTGGAACAGCAACAGAGGGACAGGCCTAATCCACGCACGAGGAAGCAGTTGACCAAAATTAGAGCTGAAATCAATCAAGCAGAAACCAGAAGTACAGTAGAGCAGATCAACAGGACTAGAAGCTGGTTCTTTGAGAGAATCAATAAAATTGACAGACCACTGGCAAGACTTATCCAAAAGAAAAGAGAAAGGACCCAGATTATTAAAATTATGAATGAAAAAGGAGAGGTCACGACGAACACCATTGAAATTGGAAGGATTATTAGAAATTTTTATCAACAGCTATATGCCAATAAACTAAGCAATCTGGAAGAGATGGAATCCTTCCTGGAAACCTATAAACTACCAAGATTGAAACCGGAAGAAATTGATTCCTTAAACAGGCCAATTAATTATGAAGAAATTGAGTCAGTGATAAACAACCTTCCAAATAACAAAACTCCAGGCCCGGACGGTTTTCCTGGGGAATTCTACCAAACATTCAAAGAAGAAATAATACCTATTCTCCTAAAGCTATTTCAAAAAATAGAAACAGAAGGAAAGCTACCAAACTCATTCTATGAGGCCAATATTACCTTGATCCCCAAACCAGGCAAAGACCCCCTCAAAAAGGAGAATTACAGACCGATTTCCCTAATGAATATGGACGCCAAAATCCTCAACAAGATACTTGCTAATAGAATCCAACAGTACATTAAAAGGATTATCCATCACGATCAAGTGGGATTCATACCTGGGATGCAAGCGTGGTTCAATATTCGCAAATCAATCAGCGTGATACATCATATCAACAAGAAAAGACTCAGGAACCATATGATCCTCTCAATCGATGCCGAAAAAGCATTTGACAAAATACAGCATCCTTTCCTGATTAAAACCCTTCAGAGTGTAGGAATAGAAGGTACATTTCTCAATCTCATAAAAGCCATCTATGAAAAGCCTACTGCAAATATTATTCTCAATGGGGAAAAGCTGGAAGCCTTTCCCTTAAGATCAGGAACTCGACAAGGATGCCCACTCTCGCCACTATTATTCAACATAGTACTAGAAGTCCTTGCAACAGCAATCAGACGACAAAAAGGGATCAAAGGTATTCAAATTGGCAAAGAAGAAGTCAAAATGTCTCTCTTTGCAGATGACATGATACTCTACATGGAAAACCCAAAAGAAGCCACTCCCAAACTATTAGAAGTTATAGAGCAATTCAGTAACGTGGCGGGATACAAAATCAATGCTCAGAAATCAGTTGCATTTCTATACACGAATAACGAGACCGAAGAAAGAGAAATTAGGGAATCCATCCCATTTACAATAGCACCAAAAACCATACGTTACCTTGGAATTAACTTAACCAGAGACGTAAAGGACCTATATTCTAGAAACTATAAATCACTCTTGAAAGACATTGAGGAAGACATAAAAAGATGGAAAGATATTCCATGCTCATGGATTGGAAGAATTAACATAGTTAAAATGTCCATGCTACCCAGAGCAATCTACACTTTCAATGCTATCCCGATCAAAATACCGAGGACATTTTTCAAAGAACTGGAACAAATAGTCCTTAAATTTGTATGGAAACAGAAAAGGCCCCGAATCTCCAAGGAACTGTTGAAAAGGAAAAACAAAGCTGGGGGCATCACAATGCTGGATTTCGAGCTGTACTACAAAGCTGTGATCACAAAGACAGCATGGTACTGGCACAAAAACAGACACATAGACCAATGGAACAGAATAGAGAGCCCAGAAATGGACCCTCGGCTCTTTGGGCAACTAATATTTGATAAAGCAGGAAAAAACATCCGGTGGGAAAAAGACAGTCTCTTCAATAAATGGTGCTGGGAAAATTGGACAGCTACATGCAAAAGAATGAAACTTGACCACTCTCTCACACCATACACAAAAATAAACTCCAAATGGATGAAAGACCTCGATGTGAGACAGGAATCCATCAAAATTCTAGAGGAGAACATAGGCAACAACCTCTACGACATCGGCCAAAGCAATCTTTTTCATGACACATCCCCAAAGGCAAGAGAAACAAAAGATAAAATGAATTTACGGGACTTCATCAAGATTAAAAGTTTCTGCACAGCCAAGGAAACAGTCAGAAAAACTAAGAGGCAGCCCACGGAATGGGAGAATATATTTGCAAATGACACTACAAATAAAGGACTGGTATCCAAGATCTACAAAGAACTTCTCAAACTCAATACACGAGAAACAAATAAACAAATCAAAAAATGGGCAGAAGATATGAACAGACACTTTTCCAACGAAGACATACAAATGGCTAACAGACACATGAAATAATGTTCAAAATCATTAGCCATCAAGGAAATTCAAATCAAAACCACACTGAGATACCACCTTACGCCAGTTAGAATGGCAAAAATAGACAAGGCAAGAAACAGCAATTGTTGGAGAGGATGTGGAGAAAGGGGATCCCTCCTACATTGTTGGTGGGAATGCAAGTTGGTACAGCCACTCTGGAAAACAGTGTGGAGGTCCCTTAAAAAGTTAAAAATTGAGCTACCCTATGATCCAGCCATTGCACTGCTGGGTGTTTACCCCAAAGATACAGACGTAGTGAAGAGAAGGGCCATATGCACCCCAATGTTCATAGCAGCAATGTCCACAATAGCTAAATCGTGGAAGGAGCCGAGATGCCCTTCAATAGATGACTGGATTAAGAAGTTGTGGTCCATATATACAATGGAATATTACTCAGCTATCAGAAAGAACGAGTTCTCAACATTTGCTGCAACATGGACGGCACTGGAGGAGATAATGCTAAGTGAAATAAGTCAAGCAGAGAAAGACAACTATCATATGATTTCTCTCATCTATGGAACATAAGAACTAGGATAATCGGTAGGGGAAGAAAGGGATAAAGAAAGGGGGGTAATCAGAAGGGGGAATGAAACATGAGAGACTATGGACTATGAGAAACAAACTGAGGGCCTCAGAGGGGAGGGGGTTGGGGGAATGGGATAGGCTGGTGATGGGCAGTAAGGAGGGCACGTATTGCATGGTGCACTGGGTGTTATACACAACTAATGAATCATCGAGCCTTACATCGGAAACCGGGGATGTACTGTATGGTGACTAACATAACATAATAAAAAAATCATTAAAAAAAAAGAAAAAAAAAAGAAATGCCCATGATAGAGCCAAATGTCAGTGTTAGGTAGGCAGATGAATATGAGCCTGGAGTTTCGGGGCTGGGGTTCAGGCTGGAAAGATATACTTAAAATCTAGAGGTGGTATTTAAAGCCATGAAACCAGGTGGGATCACTAAGGGAATGAGGTAGAAAGAGACGAGTAAGCTCTGGGCTCTCCAATGAGGACTGGGATATGGGAAGGAGCCAGCAAAAACATATTGAGAAGAAGCAGTCTGAGAGCTAAGAGAAGTTAGGACAGAAGTGTGTCCTAGAAGCCAAATAAAGAAAAGTGTTTTTAGGAGGAAGGAGGAAAGAGCAAAAACCTGGATTCAAATGCTGCTGACAAGCCAGGTAAGATGAAGACTGCAACTTGACCACTGGATTTGGCAAAGTCAAAGAAGTCTTTGGTGATTCTGACAAAGCTGTTTTTGTGAAATAATAGGGAAAAATCCAGATGCGGTAGGTTCAAGAAAGAACAGGAAGGCATTAGAGACAATAAATGTAGACCTGAGACTTAGGTGAGTCACTCACTTCAACTATAATTGAGGATAATGATGCCTTTTCTTCCCTAAATTAATCTCTACTTTGGATTAGATATAGCAAAATAAGGAGATCTAGAGAATAGGACTTGTAGGGAGAGACATAAACATAATAAGTACATTGGATTTTAAGAGGAGATCATAGACAAATATATAGAATACCACAGTGGAATGGCAAATTCTATACTGGATGGGATATCAGGACATAATTCTCGGGGAGGTGATATTAAGTCTTAAAGAGGACAATCAGGAGAATCAATAAAGCTCTTTACATTAAAGTTTTTTTAAAATAAGGTCCTGCAGAAGTATATGTAACTAAGAGATAAGAATTAATGAAACTTAGGCAGTCCTGATGGTGTCACCTGCAGGGAAAAATGTAAGTTTAACTTATAAGAGAAACAGAGAATCACTGAATTCAGTGAACATACAATGTCCTTTACGCCAAAAGAATATGAGTGGGCAGTACTATAGTTTAATTCTTCATCCTTAATATTTTTAAAGAATCTTACATGAGGTTAAGTACATGTCAAGCTATGAAATAAAAACAAAATTCTATTCCCAACCAAAAAAAATAAACAAATTTAAAAAACCACACCAACATATCTTCCTCCCACTCTACCATTATCAGCTGTTGGCTTAAACATTCTGAGTATTGCAAACCATCATCTTAACATTACAAAGACCAAACGATATACCTTCCTTAAAAATAAAAGGAAGTGACATAAGCCAGTCACAAAAGAAAAATTCTGTATGATTCCATTTATATGAAGTACCTAGAGTAGCCACATTTATAGGGACAGAAAGTAGGATGGTCATTCCCATGTGTTGGGAGTGAGGGGAAAATGGGCAGCTATTATTTAATGCGTATAGAGTTTCTGTTTTGCAAGATAAAAAGAATTCTAGAGATGGATGGTGGTCATAGTTGCACAGCTCTGTGAATACACTTAATATCACTGAACTGTACACTTAAAAATAATTAAGATAGTAAATTTTGTTATGTGTATTTTATGATTTTAAAAATTTTTTTTAATTTTTTTTTTTAAAGGAAAGAGAACTTTGCTTCTCCCCATAATGAATTAACCGGGTAAGACTTACCCTCTGTCTGTGAACAATCAGAAAACTGGAAAAAAAATACATATGAAACAACTAATTTCAGACAACAGTCTGCAAAAAACTGTCAAAAGCCTTATAATTGCCTTGACTTTCTTAGTTAAAGCACTTTCCAGACTGCATGGCAAAGTGGGGAACCCAAGCAGAACATCACAGCATACTGAGTTGGTGAAAGATATCAGAGCTCAGGGAGGCTGAGGCAGTTGGAGATTATGAAGAGGAGATATGCAGAGAGGCTCTGAAGAGAAGAGCCTCTCATAAAAAGAGCTCCAAAAATCTGCATGGGAGTCCCCTTCATCTGTTGCCGAGTCCAAAGCAACACATGAAAGTCAATGAGGTGAGGGAAAACTGACCAGAGAATTATAAGCTAAACAATTCTCATTGCTCAACAAAGCATCGAGAGACATAGTTTGACCAGCCTGAGTTGAGAGCCCCAGCTGAACCACCACAGCAATAAACAGAGACTGCAGAAAGCCTGCAGCTCAATAATGGGGCTAAATTAGCCCTAGAGTAAAAGATACTCTACAGTGAACCCAAAAACCTTAAAATTAAACATTAACAAATATCAAGTCAATCTACAAGTAACCCATTTGCCTGAAAGAACAAAGTACAACACTCTTGTAAAAAATGTCAAAATCCAGACACTAACTGTAATATTTATGACGTCTACCATCCAATTAAAGTTACTAGACCTACAAGGAAACAAAAAAAGCATATAAACTCAAAATGGATGAAAGACCTAAATGTGAGACCGGAATCCATCAAAATCATAGAGGAGAACATAGGCTGTAACCTCTTTGACATTGGCCACAGCAACTTCTTTCATGACACGTCTCCAAAGGCAAGGGAAACAAAAGCAAAAATGAACTTTTGAGACTTCATCAAGATAAAAAGCTGTGCATAGCAAAGGAAACAGTCAACAAAACAAAGAGGCAACCCACAGAATGGGAGAAGATATTTACAAATGACACTACAGATAAAAGGCTGGTATCCAAGATCTATACCCAAACTCAATACCCAAGAAACAAATAATCAAATAAAAAAATGGGCAGAAGATATGAAAAAAAAAAAAGAAGGTATGAACAGACACTTTTCCAATGAAGACATAAGAATGGCTAACAGACACATGAAAAAATGTTCAACATCATTAGCCATCAGGGAAATTCAAACCAAAACCACATTGAGATAACACCTTATACTAGTTAGAATGGCAAAAATTAACAAGGCAAGAAACAACAAATGTTGGAGAGGATGTGGAGAAAGGGGATCCCTCTTACACTGTTGGTGGGAATACAAGTTGGTACAGCCACTTTGGAAAACAGTGGGGAAGTTCCTCAAAAAGTTAAAAATACAGCTACCCTATGACCCAGCAATTGCACTACTGGGTATTTACCCCAAAGATACAGACATAGTGAAAAGAAGGGCCATATGCACCCCAATGTTCATAGCAGCATTGTCCACAATAGCTAAACCGTGGAAGGAGCCGAGATGCCCTTCAACAGATGAATGAATAAAGAAGATGTGGTCCATATATACCATGAAATATTACTCAGCCATCAGAAAGAATGATTACCCAACATTTGCTTCAACATGAATGGAACTGGAGGAGATTATGCTAAGTGAAATAAGTCAAGCAGAGAAAGACAATTATATATGGTTTCACTCATTTGTGGAACATAAGGAATATCAGGGAGATCATTAGGAAAAGGAAGGGAAAAATGAAGGGGGGGTAAACAGAGGGGGAAATGAACCACAAGAGACTATGGACTCCAGGAAACAAACTGAGGGTTTTAGAGGGGAGGGGGGTGAGGGGATGGGCTAGCCCAGTGATGGTATTAAGGAGGGCACGTATTGCATGGAGCACTGGGTGTTATATGCAAACAATGAATCATGGAACACTACATCAAAAACTAATGATGTACTGTATGGTGACTAACATATCATAATAAAAAAGAAAAAAAAGAAAACCCACTTTAAAAATAAAGACACAAATTGGGGTGCCTGGGTGGCTCAGTTGGTTGAGCATCCAACTTTTGATTTCGGCCCAGGTCATAATCTCAGGCTTATGGGATTGAGCTCCACACTGGGTTCTGCACACAGCGTAGAGTCTGCTTGTCCCTCTCCCTCTGCTCTCTCTCTCTAAAATAAGTAAATTTTTTAAATCTTAAAAAACAGATACAGACATAAATCTAGCAGAAGAAAAAGAATGGAAAAAGATATTTTTCCATCACACAAACACTAACCAGAGAGAAAGAAGGACATCTCATAATGATAAAATGTCAATCTATTAAGACACACCGATCCTACATACGGATGCACACAATAATTGACAGAATTAAAAGTAGAAATAAGGCAACACATCTCTCTGTACTATATAAAGCAAGTAGATATGAAATCAATAAGAGAATAGAAGACTTAATACCACCAATCAATTGTCCTAACTAAAACTTTTAGAACACTGCAGCCAATAACTAAAGAATACAAACTAACTTCAAGTGAACAAGAAAAAATTCGAAATAATACAAAGTATATTTTTTTTAAAGATTTTATCTATTTATTTGACAGAGAGAGACAGCCAGCGAGAGAAGGAACACAAGCAAGGGGAGTGGGAGAGGAAGAAGCAGGCTCCCAGCAGAGGAGCCCGATGTGGGGCTCGATCCCAGGACTCTGGAATCACGCCCTGAGCCGAAGGCAGACACTTAAAGACTGAGCCACCCAGGCGCCCCTACAAAGTATATTTTTGACTATAAAAAAATTAAATTAGGAATCAGCAAGAGGATTATCTAGAAAAACTCTAAATATTTGTAAATAAAAGTCCACATTTCTAAAAGACCCAGGAAACAAAGAAGATATTAAAAGGAATTTAAGAAAATATTTTAAACTGACTGAAAATGAACATACAAGGCAGTAAAAATGTGGGATACTCATAAATTTCCAGTGGTAATGTAAAATGATACAGCCAATCTGGAAAACTGTTTGGCACTTCTAATTAAACCTGCAACCATCACATGATTCAGAAGTTGTACTCAGCGGCATTTGTCCCAGAAAATGAAATTTTATGTTCATACACACACACACACACACACACACACAAACCTGTACATGAGTGTTCAAAACAGCTTTACTCTTAATAGCAATACTGGAAATAATCCAAATGCCCTTCAATGAGTAAATGGTTGAACAAAATCTGGTACATCCATACAATGTAATACTACTTAGCAATACAAGGGAATAAATGACTGATGCCTGCAGCAATCTGAAAATACTTCAAGATCATTATATTTGGGTGGGGGTAGGGGGCTAACCCCTAAAGGAGGCATATTATGTGATTCCACTTATATAACATTCTCAAAATAACAAAATGATACAGATGGAGAACAGATTAGTAGTTTCCAAGGGTTAGGGACAAGGGGTGGGATGGAGAATGAGCATGAATACAAAGAGGAAGTACAGGAAGTTTTTGTAGTGAGGAAACAGTTTTGTGTCTTGACTGTGGTAGTGACTACCCAAATCTATACAAGGAATAAAAGTTCATAAAAATGTACACACACATACACACACACACACACACACACACACACACACACACACACAGAGAAATATGCAGTTTAAAAATACGATGACAAAAAATAAATAAATAAATAAATAAAACAAAAAATAAAAATACGATGACAGGGCTCCTGGGTGGCTCAGTTGTTAAGCGTCTGCCTTTGGCTCAGGGCATGATCCCAGGGTCCTGGGATCAAGCCCCACATCAGGCTCCTCCGCTGGGAGCCTCCTTCTTCCTCTCCCACTCCCCCTGCTTGTGTTCCCTCTCTCGCTGGCTGTCTCTCTCTGTCAAATAAATAAATAAAATCTTTATAAAAAATACGATGAAAGTTGAATAATGCCTATGGTCTAGTAACAGTGTATCAATGTCAATATATCAATATTTCAATGTCAATTCCCTGAATTTGATATTGTGCTACAGTTATATATGATGTTGCCACTGGGAGAAAGTGCATGAAGGATACACATGATTCTTTATATTATTTTTGCAACTTCCTATGAGTCTATAATTATTTCAAAATAAAAGTTGAAAAAATACGCAGGATGCAGCTAAACCAGTGTTTAGAGGGAAATATATAGGTCTAAATCCTAATATCAGATGAGAAAAAAATCCAAAATCAACTATCTTAGCTTCTACCTTAATAAGATAGAAAAATAACAGCAAAGTATATCCAAAGTGAGTAGAAGGAAGAAAATAATAAAGTTAAGAATAAAAATCAATAAAAAGAAAAACAGACAAAACAGAAAAGTCAATAAAAGCAAAATCTATATATTTGAAAAAGTCAATATAACTGATTAACTGCTAGCTAGACTGATCAAGAAAAGAGAAAAAACACGTATTACAAATTTCAGTAGTGAAAGAGGAAACATCATTACAGATCTTTCGATAATGAAAAAGATAATTATGCAATATAAGAAGAAATTTTGTCACTGAAATTGATGACTTAGAAAAAAATCAATACCTTACAAAACATGAAATGCTAAAACTGACTCAGGACACAAAAATCTGAAAAGGTTTAAAAAGCTAAATTCTTTTTTGTTTAATGTTTCAAGTTTTCATTCAAACTCTATAGTTAGTTACTAATTAAAAATCTTCTAAGAAAACTTGAAGCCTAGATAAATTCTATCAAAAATTTAAGAAACAAATAACATAATTCAATATAAACTCTCAAAAAATAGAGGAAAAATACCATCCAATACATTTAATGAGATCAGCTTTATCCCATCACAAAACCAGGTAAAGATAACACAAGTAAAGAAAACTGAACAATTTCCTTCTTGATTACAGATATAGAAGTCCTTTTAACAGTATTAGCAAATCAAACTCAGGAAGACAGATGGATACATACATACATACATTTTCAAAAATCCATCAGGACCAAGTAGTGTTCAACCTAGGAATGAAAATTTGTTTTAATATCCAAAAGTCACCAAATGCAATTTAAAATATTAACAGAACAAAGGAAAAATAACCTATGACTATTTCAATAAAGAAAGAAAAAGCATTTGACAAAATTCAACAAATATTCATGATAAAAATATTAAAAATTTAGGAAAGAAGAAAGAGAAGGGCATTTCCTCAAGCTGATAAAGTGATCTATGAAAAACCTACAGTTAACATTATAATTAATGGTGAGTAACTAAACACTTTACCCCTAAGTTAAAGAACAAGGCCAGAAGATCCACTCTCACCACTGCTATTCAATTTTATATTGGAGGTCCTAGACAATAAGGTGGGAAAAAATACATGAAAGGTATACATAGTGGAAATCAGTAAGTAAAACTATCTTTATTTTTTTTTTAAGATTTTATTTATTTATTTTGACAGAGAGAGACAGCCAGCGAGAGAGGGAACACAAGCAGGGGGAGTGGGAGAGGAAGAAGCAGGCTCCCAGCGGAGGAGCCCGATGTGGGACTCGATCCTGGAACGCCAGGATCACGCCCTGAGCCGAAGGCAGCTGCCTAACAACTGCGCTACCCAGGCGCCCCAGTAAAACTATCTTTATTTGCAGATGACAAGATCATAGGGGAAAAGATTGCTAAAACTAATAAGTGACTTTACCTAAATTGTGGATAAAAGTTCAATATACAAGCAAAAAAAAAAAAAAAGAACAAAAACAAAACAAAACAAAAAAACTATACATTAGCTAACAATTGGAAATGAAAATCTCTTGGGGCACCAGGGTGTCTCAGGTGGCTAAAGTGACCTGCTCTTGATTTCACCTCAGGTCATGACCTCAGGGTCATGAAATCAAGCCCTGCATTGGCTCCACACTCAGCAGGGAGTTCGCTTGAGATTCTCTTTCTCCCTCTCCCACTGCCCCTCCCCCTGCTAACGTTCTCTCTCTCTCTCTCTCTCCAATAAATTATAAATAAATATTTAAAACAAACAAAAAAAGAAATGAAAATCTCCTAAAACTAACATTTATAATAGCATCCAAAACCATGAAACATTTGAGGAGATAAATTTAAGAAAATATGTGCAAGATTTGTATACTGGAAGAAAACTTCAAGATATTGCCAAAAGAAATTAAAAACTTAATAAAAGGAGAGATTATGGGGCACCTGGGTGGCACAGTTGGTTAAGCCTCCGACTCTTGGTTTTGGCTGAGGTCGTGGTCTCAGGGTCATGAGATCAGCCCCGCCTCCAGCTCCATGCTCAGCACAGAGTCTGCTTGAGTTTCTCTCTCCCTCTACCTCTCCCCCATACTCCTCCCTCTCTCTCTCTCTCAAATAAATAAATCTTAAAAAAAAATAAAAACAAATAAAAGGAGAGATTATAATTTGAATTGGTTGGCGCATTCACTATTGTTTAGGTGTCAATTCTCCTTGAATTGATACATAGGTGCGAAGTAATCTCAATCAATATCCTAGCAAAATTTTTAGAAGTTGAGAGCCTGATTCTAGAATAAAAAAAATTTAATGCAAAAACCTAGGATAGTCACAACTATTTGGAAAAAGAACAAAGTTGGAGGACTTAATTTACCTGGTTTCAGTGGCTAACTGAACATAATTTAAAAAAAAAAAGTAAGGTTCAAAAAATGTCTAAATGAACATAGCTTTAAAGAGAGCGTCAAATTAATAAAATCAGAATTTTTAAAAAGAAAAAAATATATACCTGATTTCAAATATCCAGTAATCAGTACAGTGTGATATTATCAACATAAGAATAGGCTTATAGATGGAAGAGAATAGGGTCTAAAAATAGTCCCAAGCATGTATGATCAACTGATTTTGATAAAGTTGCCAAAGCATTTCAACAGGGAAAGGAAAGAATTTCCAACAAACTATTTCAGAAGAACCGGGTATTCACATGAAGAAAAAGAAAATGAATCTGGATTCTTAACACCATACACAACAATTAACTGAAATGTAAAAGCTAAATCCATAAAACTTCTAGACTAAAACAAAGGAGAAAATCTTTCTGACCTTGGGGTAGACTAGGATTTCTTTGATACATTTAAAAAAAAAAAGCAATATACCAATCAAAGCAGGAAAATGGTCATTTATATTCCATCAAAACTTTAAAATTCTCCTATCTGAAAGACACTTGTTACAAAATGAAAAGGCAAGTAATAGAAAAAAAAATATTTCTCAAATACATGTCTGAAAAAAAGACTAGTATTCAGAATATACAAAGAACTTTTGTACTCAATACAGAAACAACAGCCCAATTTTAAAAAATAGCAAAATATTTCAACAGACACATCACAGAAGACATACAACCAGCTAAAGGAGCATATGAAAAAGAGGCTTGCCATCATTAGTCCTCAGGAAAATAAAAACTAAAATCACAATGAAATATAATATACATCTAATAAAATGGCTAAAATAAAATGAAAATAACCAACGTAGATACAAATGGCAGTAAACTGGAACTCTCATATATGCCTAGAGGGAGTGTAAAAATCATTCAAGAACGTTAGAAAACAGTTTGGCAGATCCTTATAAAACCACTTAATATAGTACTGACCATACTACCTAGCCTCCCTATTTACCAAAGAGAAATGAAAACATATTCCCACACAAAAGACATGTACACAAGTGTTCACAGCAGCTTTATTGATAATAGTCAAAACTAGAAACAATCCAAATGTCTATCAAGAGGCAAGTAAACCAATATACCATACAACCGAATACCAGTTAGCAATAAAAAGGAACAAAACACATCCAGCACAACATGGATTAAGCTCAAAAACAGAGATGTTCAAAGAAAGAAGCCAAACACAAAAAAGAAGCCAGTACACACTGCACAATTACATGAACCTTTGGGGATGATGTTCTATATCTTGACTGTGGTGGTGGTTACATTGCAGTATACAAATGTCAAAATTCATTAAACTGTACACTTAAAATAGATGCATTTGATTTATCAAAGTGGGGGAGGGGAATTCTGCCTTCAAGTAGAATGTTGTAGGTCAGAGCAGGGGAACACTATCAATGGAACAAGCAGATTATTTTTTAAATGATAAACTGCAACAACTATTATTTCTAAAACCATCAGAACAATGAAGATTATATGAATTAAAATTCTACACAAGGAAGAGTCCTTCTAGATAAGCTAAAAATAAGCAACTAATTCTGAACATTGGCTAAGAATCGGGCTTGGTCTAAGCTAAGGGATTCTATGGGAGGAAAGGAAACCAGCAGAACTTCTTTGCAGTCACGGGGGCTTCAACAGACTCGAAACTAAGGGTCCCAAAAGACAAGGCTTGTTCCCCCCACCAAACAACTGCTGAGTTCTGGGACTGTGAAAAAGGTGAGGGGACTCGGCAGCAAGATGGACTGACATCTCTTCCCATGTTTCCAGGTGTTAGAGGACAGAGTCACATGAAAGGAAAAGGGCCTTCAACAGTCCCCAGTCCATCTACCCCTCAAGTCTTGCCAGATTTTACACCACTCAGTTTATGGCAGAGCTCAAAATCTTTAGTTGGTTGAACTTTCAGGACTGAAAAGATAGGGACTTGTATCTAAATCTAGAATCCAGGAAGGCCACTCTCAAGTTCAGGGACAAACTACAGATTTCTAAACAATGGCCTTTGATTCTACCTCAAAGGAGCTTAAAACAAAAAAAGAGCAAAGTAAACTCAAAGTAAGTTGAAGGAAAGAAATAATAAAGAGTAGAAATCAACAAAATTTAAAACAGACTTGGAGAAAATAAACTAAACTGAAAGTTGGTTCTTTGAAAACATCAACAAAATATATAAATGTATAATAAACTCATGGCTAGAATGATCAAGATAAAAAAATAAAGAGAACATAAATCATCAATATCAAGAATGAAAGAATTATCTCTACAGGTCCTATAGACAATAAACGAATAATAAAAGAATATCCTAAACAACTTTAGCCAACAAATTCAACTTGGAAAGATTGGTAAAATTCCTTGAAAGACAACGATGAAAGTTCATTCAAGAAGAAACAGAGAGCCTACATGGGCTCAGATCTATTATATAAAGTCAATTCCTAGTTAAAAACACTAAGCTCAGAGGGCTACACAGGTGAATTCTTCCAAACATTCAAGAAACAAATAATACTGATTCTACACAAACTCTTCCAGAAAACAGAAGACAGAGCACTGAACTCACTTTATGAGATAATATTTTCTTGATACCAAAACCAAATGAAGACATTACGAGAAAACAAACCTACAGACCAATACTCCTCGTGTAACTAGACACTAAAATCCTTAAAACATTCTCAAAGCAAACCCAGAAATATTTCAAAAAGATAAAACATCGCAACTAAATGAGGTTTATTCCAAGAACGCAAGGTTGGTTTAACATTCAAGATCATTCAATGAAATTTACCACATAAACGTAGTTCCCAAACTGGCCCCTGTATATAGATACCCAGAAGAGAAGGGGGCAAAGGATGAGGCCAACCACTCCAAATTGGTAGGTGGCAGGTATAAGAAGCAAGGGAGCTTCCTTATGAGGCCTGTCTTGGGCAGCCATAGGACAGGTAGATCTCCACGCCCGCCCGCCAGTTAAAAGTGTATATAGAGGCCTTAGCTGGATTCAGTCATATACTTGATCCAGATGGACTCAACAAGGCTATGTCCTTGGAACAGCACCCACAATGGGAACAAAGAGGCAGAGCACACATTCCAAGGACAGGGGAGGGAGTGAGGAGCGTCCGATGGATTGCCCAAGTGAAGTTCAAGGGTCAACACATGGACATGTCCTCTTGATTATCTCCTCCAACATAACAGAATAAAGAATAAAAACCAAATGATTATCTCAATAGATGCACACAAAAAAACACTGGACAAAATTCAGCAACCACTGATGATAAGAATTCTCAGATAGGAACAGATGAATTTTCTCAACCTGATAAAGGGCACTTACAAAAAACCAACAGCCAGCTTCATACTTGAAGGTGAAATATGGAATACTTTCCTCCTAAGAAAGACTAGCATATAGGCAAGGCCGTCCACTCTTACCATGGCTGTTCAACACTGTGCTAATACCCACAACATTGATGAATCTCAAAACTATCACACTGAGTGAAAGAAGCCGGAGAGAAAAAGAGTACACAGTACATGATTACATAATGCAAAACATAAACCATTCTAAAATGACAAAAAGTATATCTGTGTTTTCCTGGGACCTAGACACAGAGCAAGGCATGGACTGTAAAGGAACACAAGGAATCTTTTGGGGGTGATGAAAATGCTGTCTCACATTTGTTGTCCACAACTGTCAAAACTCACCAGTTACACACTTTAAATGGATGTAGTTTATTTTATGTAAATCATTCTTCAGTAAACTTGGTAAGAAAAAATGATTAATATGTTTTATTTTTTTTTTAAGATTTTATTTATTTATTTGACAGAGATAGAGACAGCCAGCGAGAGAGGGAACACAAGCAGGGGGAGTGGGAGAGGAAGAAGCAGGCTCATAGCGGAAGAGCCTGATGTGGGGCTCGATCCCATAATGCCGGGATCACGCCCTGAGCCGAAGGCAGACGCTTAACTGCTGCGCCACCCAGGCGCCCCTGATTAATATGTTTTAAAACAGGAAGTGGTGAACAAATGGATGAAAAGATAATTTCAACAGTCTTGGAATCTACAGAAAAGTACAAATAAAATGGACATTCTATAATTGAAGAACACAGTATCTGCAATTAAGAACTTATTTGATGTCTTAAAAGTAAAGCAGCAAGAACTGAAGACCCAATTAGGGAAACTCAGACCCAAAAGAAGATATTCAAACTGTCAGAAACATGGATCTGAAACTGAGGTTCAGGCAGAAAAAAATATAAAAAAGAATGAAAACCACTGTACAGAGCATAAAAGATATGTAGGACGGATGAGAAAGCATCACGAATGTGTAATAAGAAAGATGGGGTAAAAAACAGGGCAGTAGCAGCATTTGAATGAATAACGTCTGAGAATTTTCCAAACCTGATTAAAGACTCTACACAAGTCAAAAAGTTCCACGAACCCCAAACAGGATAAATATAAAACCCAAGCACATACACACATATGTAGGCACATGCACAGGCGCAAAGAGAAAATCTTTAAAATTCGGCAAAGAATAAAGCACATTACTTTTTATACGAACAACAATAAAACAAAAGGCTAATTTCTCAACAAGCACTATAAAAGCCAGAAGACATAAAAAACATAGTGAAAATGCTGACATATTTAGAATGTCAAAACAACAACAACCATCAACCTACAATCTATACCCAGCAAAGATATTTTTCAAAAATAAAGGCACAAAAATAATGTGTTCTCAGACAAAGGTCAAGAGAATTTGCTGTGAATAGATCTGCACTATAGGAGTACTTTCATGAAGTTCTCTGGGCTAAAAGAAAATATTCCCAAATACAAGCACAGAACTACAGGAAAGAATGAAGAACACCATAAAGAATAAATATATGAACAAATACTTTAAAATATTGACTACTTAAAACAGAAATGATACCATGTTGGATCTATAACACACACAGAAGAAAAAATATATGACCAGATCAGAGTAGTCTATAACAAGTCATGATGGAATTGAAATCTCCTGAGTAACTACTAAAAAGATAACACTAGAATGAATAAATAAGAATCTGAGATAAAAACAATAGAATAAAAAATACCTGATTAAGTCAAATAAAGGGAAGAAACAGGAAATAAAAGAACAAAGAATATGCGGGACAAAAAGATAACAAACAGCAAGATGGTAGAATTAAGCCCAACATTTCAAAACTACTATAAATAAATTAAAAAAAAAAAACAATCACAAATGGGCAAGAGACCTGAGCAGGCACTTCAGAGAAGACCTCCGAATGGACAATAACATAAAAGAAGTGCTCAACATTATCAACTGCGATACTGTGATTTATAAAAAGATATATCTATAACAATATAGATATCCTAGGTCTTCATGGCAATCCTGGTGCAAAGATCCTAAAATTCTAAATTTTCTGAAATGATGAAAGGATCAAGGTACCTTTTGTTCTGTTAATGAGGGGACTTTTGAAAAACCCCTACATCACCTAAGGAAAGGGCTGGTCACCAGGGGAACCAATTATGTGATTAGAGAGTGGGATGTTTCAATCCCACTCCCAGATCTCCTAGGAGGAAAGAGGGCCTGGAGGTTGAGTTCAATCACCAACGGCCAATGATTTAATCAACTGTGCCTAGGTAATAAAGCCTACATCAAAACCCAAAGGACAGATGTCAGAGAGCTTCCAGGTTAGTAAACATCTGAAGATGTAGTGAGAGTGGTATGCCCAGAAAGCATGCAAGCTTTGAGCCCCTTCCAACATACCCTGTCCTATGCATCTCTTCTATCTGTCTGTTCATCTAAATCCTATTTAATAGCTTTTATGATAAACTGGTACATGTAAGTAAATGTTTCTCTGAGTTCTATGAGCCATTCTAGCACACTAATTGAACCTAAGGTGTGGGGGGGGGGGATCCTCCAATTTATAGCCCATCAGAAGCACAAGTAATAACCTGGACTTTTGATTGGCATCTAAAGTGATGGGGGGCACTGGGCAGTCTTAACCTAGTTAAGGACTGAGCCCTTAACCTATGGGATATGATGGTATCCCCAGGTAGATGGTGTCAGGATTGAATTGAATTGTAAGACACCCAGCTGCTGTCAGAGAATTCCTTGGTGGTATGAGAAAAAAACCTATGTTATCAGTGATCAGGAAAATGCAGATAAAAACCACAATGAGATGCCACCACACAACCTGCAGAAAAGTGTGAAAAAGACAGAAACCAGCAAGTGCTGGCAAGGATGTAGAGAAATTGAATTCACACTCATCGTTGGTTAGATATGAACTGGTTCAACTACTTTGAAAAACTGTCTGGCATTTATCTACTAAAAATAAATATACCTGTGATGCAACAGGTCCACTTCTGGGTAAATATGTAAGAGAAATGTGTGAGACATCGGCCAGAAGACTACAAGGATAGTCAGAGAAGCATTAGTCTTTTTTTTAAGTTTCAATTTTAATTCCAGTTAGTTTAACATACAGTGTTACATTAGTTTCAGGTGTACAGAGAAACTTTATTCTTAATAGCCCCAAACTGGAAACATTCCAAATACCCATCAGTGGTAGAACAGCTGAACAAACAGACACGTGTGATATATACGTGCACTGGAATACTACACAGCCGTTATATAAAAAGTCCTCTACACATCTTTTTAAAATTCTGCTCCAGCACAGATTTATTGAGAATACTCAACTGATTTTTTTTTTTACTTTTTCCTTTTAAACACTTTTTAAAACTCACAATCGGCTTGTTTCCGTACTTACAGTGTCTTATTAGTGAGACAGAGACAGAAGATGTAGCCACAGCCCATTTATTCATCAGATGTGTACTACAAACTTCTGCAAATTACATACAGAGGGTGTTTCCTCTGTTCTGTGGCAACAGAAGAGGAGGAGGCTGGACATCACCCAGCTCAGATGTCTTGGTCGCTGTGTACCAGGCACCAGGGACCTGCCTTCCCCACACACTGCTCCCCAGGAATCTTAGCATGTCATTTCGTCTGGACCTCACAAGGTAATCCCTAGAGATGTGGAAGACAACTTTTTTCTATTGCACTCATTAGAAAACAGAAGTCTCACAGGTGGAATATAAGAAACAGTACAGAGGATCACAGGGGAAGGGAGAGAAAACTGAATGGGAAGTCATCAGAGAGGGAGACAAACCATGAGAGACTCTTAACTCTAGGAAACAAAGGAGGGTTGCTGGAGGGGAGGAGGGTGAGGGGATGGGGAAAGTGGGTGATAGGCACGAAGTAGGGCAGGGGATGTGGTGAGCGCTGGGTGTTATATGCAACTGATGAATCACTGAACTCTGTGTCTGAAACTAATGATGTAATGATGTACTATATGTTAGCTAATTGAATTTAAATTAAAAAAAAAGAAAAGAAAATAGAAGTCTAGACAACAAAAGGATAGTACCTATCACTTACTGCACACCTATTGTGTGCCAGCTGGAAAGGGTGCTTTAGGGCAACAGGCTTGAACACTGGAACTATGAGTAATGTAGAAAAGCCCACAGTGACTCCAACCCCCTGGCTAAATACAAACAGGCCCATCAGGTGACCCACCTCAAAATATCCATAGGCCCTAACTAACCAATGGGCCACTTACAACCAGGCAGAGTTACCAAAAAAGGGAAAATTCCCTGCGGTCCCATACCTCCTCACCTTCCCCCTTTAAATACAGCCCCCACCCACTGCCTCTTGGCAGACAGTCAGCTTTGGTGTCCTGCCCACTGCTGCCTTGCAGTGTATTCAATAAACTTCTATCTCCTTTGTTCTGCCTCAGGTCAATTCTTTCACTGCCCGTGGGGCTGACTTCCACCTGATTGGGTCACCCCACATTTGCAGGAACCCTGTCTGATCAGGAAAGACACCACACCAGCCCCATCCTATGGTCTCCAAGATCAAGCTGAAATTGCCATCCTCTGGAAGGCCTTCTTTCATCCCTCTCTTCCCACCACTCCGAAGCCCCACAACCTTCCTTTGCTTTTCTGATAATGTGTAACAGACACTTCATGGTACTGAGGAGATATGTGTTTGTAAATTGTTCACCCCCACAACAGATTACTTGCTCCTTGGGGGTGGGGGCCATTTCTCACCCATATTTATATCCTCAGCAGCCACCAGCATACAGCTTTTCAATAAACTATTTGCTGGGTTGAATTCCTAGCATCACATCTCAGAACCTCACCTGGGAAAGCTTTCTGAAGGACAAAGGTTCAGGGCTCGCTTGATGAAAGCAAGGGCCAGCATGTGACACAGGAAAAGAAAGCACAATCTTTGTAAGGACTCCGGTCTGCTACAGTGAAAGTATCAATTCCAATGAAGCTCTTGGCCGGGAATGTGGGAGCCAAAAGGCTGATTAGCTCATTGCTGAAATGCTGGCAAGCATGCTGGTTCTTGGCCCGGCCCCAAAAGAATGTGATGTGAACATTACACGCCATTAAGCTGACTCAGAGAACAAATGACTAAGTTTCCGATAATCAAGGAGAAGATTCTGGCTTGGCCATTTTTCATTCTGATGCAACCTGAGTTTAATGCGTCGTGAGGAATGATTCTGGCCCAACCCAAAGGAAGTATCTCTGATGTGGTGTGTGTGTTTTCAGCCAGTCTTGCCTCATGGCTGGGGCGGGGTGAGGAGCATTTTACTCCCTTTCTAATGTTCTACCAGCCATTCAGAATCCTCTGTGAGCAATCTTCTTCAATATCAGGCTATAAAATAGGTGATTCTGTTTATAGGAGCTGTGCTATTTAAAGACCAGCTGGCTCATTAATGTCACCTGCCACAGCCCTGAGCTTTATGTAGCAACCCAAATATGGCCCACAAACGGAGGAAAATCTTCATACACCAAGGAAATGAAAGACATTAGAGGGTAGGGATCACCTAACCACACTTTTGAGGGCATCGGAAAATAAGTCCCCAGGCACGAGAGACCAGGGCTCTCCCAAATGACCCAAAGGCTCACAATTCCACGTCACTGTCCGCAAGTGCATTATTCCTTCATCCTAGAGATTCTGTGTGTGGTGGGATGGGAGGGTGGTTGATGATGGCATTGAGACAGTAAGCCGAAATTCAGTATGCCCTCCCTCCACTCCACCCCAGCAGAGATCTCAATTATACACCCCTCCTCCTATTGGTCTCTAACAACAACCTCATCAACACCCAGTTTCCAGAAAGAGACACAGGCATTCAAAGAGTCCAAAGGCACACACAGCTTGCCATAGTGGGGACAAGAAGCCAGGTCTCTGATTTCATTTCTACCCCCCAAGGAACGGGGAGACAGGATCCACTCACAATGACAGTGTGGCCCTGCAGGCACTTTTGCTCTGAGACAAGACATCTAAACCAGATGATCTGGAAGGAGCAGTAATCACTAACATGCTATGGTCAACAAGGCCCCAAGGCTCTGCAGATTCCTGTCTTTAGAAAGATTCAATCATATTTAACATATTCTAGGTAATAAATCAGAAACTTAATCTTACGGTTTAAATTTTTTTCTGATGATGGTCTAGAAACTGAAAGGGATATGCAGTTAATCAGAATTCCCTACTCCCCACTTCCCATTTGAAGCAGTTTACTGTTCTTTCCATAAAGAGCACTGGAAGCAGCCCGAGTTCCCACCCAGGGAGAGGTGCTGAGACAGAACAGGGAAGAGCACAGGGCACCCCCCAACCCCAGACACATGGGCCCCATGTCCCCACACTTCCTCAGGGGCAATTCCCTGTATATATAGCTCACCCAGACACAATGACCTCCCCGGTGCCTGTAGGTAGGCTTCTCTACCTTTGTTTATCCACTGGCACCCAGTAAATGTGAGTGAGCCAGCCAAGAAAGCTCTGCTTCCTGACACCAGGCCACGAAGGTACATTCCTGTCCAGAGGGTCTAACCTGCCCTCCTCCTTAGCCAGCCCCACTTCCCTCTGGCACAGGGCCCTTCTACACAGCTGCCCTGTCCCCTCTGTCTATTTTCTTAGGCAGATCTCAGTTAAGATCTTGTCCTACCAACCTTCTCTCCCTCATAAATTCCTGAAAACATAAGCAAACAAACAAAAACCTGAGGATCTGAAAAACTATCTACATTACCTCTGACCTCCTTCTTAGCACCTAGCACAGAGACGCTGACCCCCTAATAACACCAGTACTTAATACATGTTGCTGACTCACAGAACGGTTCAGGCTAAATCTCTCATTACAGAGCAGAACCTCCTATAGGGCTTTTGTCTTGAAAATCCAATTCCAATGTTAATTTCTAAAATTATTTACAATATTAAAGTTGAAATGAATCCTTCAGACAATTTCTTTCCAAAGTCAGTCCTTCTGTTGAGCCTACTTTCCTATTAATTTTTATCTAAAAACAAATAAACAACTCACAAACAAACAAACAAACAAAAAACACAACTCAGTCTTCTCCCTTATTCAGTGTTTGGGGACAGCTAAATATCTCATCAGCATTCTGAGTTCTCACCAAACCTCCTGTGTCTCTACTCAAGCAACAATATCCTATGACACTAATAGTCATTCTCAAACTTTTTGGACTCAGGACCCCTTTCCTTTCCTCAAAGTATTTTTTTTCAAAGATTTTACTTATTTATTTGACAGAGATAGAGACAGCCAGCGAGAGAGGGAACACAAGCAGGGGGAGTGGGAGAGGAAGAAGCAGGCTCATAGCGGAAGAGCCTGATGTGGGGCTCGATCCCATAACGCCGGGATCACGCCCTGAGCTGAAGGCAGACGCTTAACGACTGCGCCACCCAGGCGCCCCTCAAAGTATTTTTTAAGTGGGTTCTATCTGTTTTGATATTTACAATACATGAAATTAACACATAGAGATTTCAAGATTATTTATTCAGTAATTCATTTACAATGAATAATAAACCCATTACATAATGACAAAAATAACATTTTTTATAAAAATAACTGTATTTTTCAAAACAAAAATAAATTAGTGAGAAGAATTTCTGGAACTATTTAATGTCAAGATTAATAGAAGACAGCTGGATTTTCATATCTGTTTCTGCATTCAATCTGTTATGATACATTGTTTTGGTTAAAGTGTGTAAAGAAAACCTATCCTCACAGAGACATGTGGCTGGAAACAGGAGGAGCATTTTATAAGTTTATCGCATTACTGTGGACATTCTTCTTTGATAGAACATCAAAACTTGACAAGTGGTCATTTCTTAAGGGTTAGTTGCAATGTGAAATCTGAAACCCTATCAATAAACTTTTAGGACTATATTATATTAAAGCCCCTTATCTATCAACCTTGTGTCTCGAACAGATAGTTTGCCCATACATAATTGTTTTAACACCATGTTTTAGTCATTTTGAAAATACTGGTCCACTGGGTTATGCAGATCTCCCATTTAAATATATAAAGTAAAAAAAAAAATCACATTTGTTAATATCAACCACTGAGTTCATCCAGAAACATCTTTAAGTAACAGGAAGCTGTCAAGCCCACCACGGCAGACACAAATTTTTCAAAACTCTAATTTTTGACTGAAAACTCAAATTTTATCAGTTGCAACAAATACAAACAGTTATCTCCTTTGAAGTGGCAGTCTCACTAGTTCATTTTCAGACACTGTCTGCCAAAAGCACAAGTCTGAATAACCACAGTTTGTCCATCAGTTATTCCTTAATATAAAAACAGTGTTCCGTGAGAAGAGGAGCTAGCTCAGCTCCCGATCCAAGACCTGCACTAGTGCTTCTCCTCAGAACAATCGTTGTAATTCCATCTGTAGCCATGCCTCATGCAAACTTCCAATTCTGTCTCTCAGAATATTAAAAAGATGTGCTCAAGATTTAATAAAATAATTCTTACTGCTTCGTCAAGGGCAATATTAAACGACGTTGACTTTTTAGATGCGAGTGGCGGCGGTAAAGGACACCAGGACTATTAGTAGAGTTGGCAGCCCTGCCGTGATGGTGCTCAGGCGCCGGCAGTTATACCCTCTACTGCTTTGTGTCATCAACTCAAATGTCAACACAACGAGAAAGGAAATAATGGCTCAGTACCCTTATGAAAACAGTTTTGACCTCACCAACCCCCTCAAAGGGTTTTAGAGCGTCCCAAAGGCCCACAGAACACAGATCTCAGGGGCATCCTGTAGTGCTCCAGAGCTGAGAAGAGGGCTGGAGTCCCAGGTCTGCCTTCAGGGGCAAAGCAATGAGCCTACCACAACTGGCCCTGAGCCTGACTGTTGCGGGTGTTCATAACTGAGAGCACCATGACTACTCATCAGACAATCTTGCCCTCTCACGGTGAAATTTAATCCTCTGTTCAACAGGGACTGTGACTCCCTTACAGCTGGACATTCCAACTGGTGTTCTGCCCAGTGGGTGCTGGGGCCTCATCCACTGAGCCAGGCCTGTCTGAGGGGGTATGCCCACTTGAATCAGATCTGACACCGGGCAGACAGGCCTCACCGAGCACCTCAGCCCCAGCATCAGAGAGGAGGTGGGGAGTATTCTGAGGCACCACAGTGCCTGCCCACTAAACCGACCCCACATCCCACTCCTCCCAGGCATTTACTTCTGAGCCTAAAGGAAGGAAGGCCTGAGCCAGGCTAGCCTCAGCAAATCCAGTAAAGCATAGAGCCGCACCTCAACCGTGCTCTGTTGTCCATAGGAGAATCTCTTGGGACCTTGCCACAGAGCAGCAGGCAGTAGGGACACTCTATCAGCTCCAGGGCATCACTGTTGGCCTAGGAGAAGCTATGCCCAGAAATACAATGATGCCCAGAGGAGGAGAAAAAAATGATGGGTGCCATGTGGGGCATGTCCAAGAGCAAGAGGCCCCTGGGGATCCACCTGTGTCAGGGGAAGGGGGGAATGCCACATGGGGGCTAGAGTCCAGGTTTGGGAGCTTCAGGAGGTAGGGAAGGGGGGTGGTGAAAACAAGGTCACAGATGCTCACATGGACCCTCATTCCTGGGCCCTGAGCTAAAAGCGGCTATTACATACCTTCTCTCAATATCAGCCTCCATGCTAATCCACAAGGATAACACATGCATTTGAAAAGACCATTACGCAAACAATGAACCATGGAACACTACATCAAAAACTAAGGGTGTACTGTATGGTGACTAACAAAACATAATAAAAAATTTAAAAAAAAAACCATTAAACCGAAACTTTCGGATTCCTAAGTACACCTAGAGAAGTGTGGCTACCACAAGATAAACAATTTTTTAGTAAGCAATACAATCTACTTCATTATCTGTGTAATTAATGAGGTAATATATTCTAGAAAATGTACCAACAGTTTAATCAAAAGGAGTTATGAAAAACATTGGTAAGCAATGTGGTTCTGTTAAAAAATTTATTTTTTTAAAAATATCCTATGCTTAAAATTCCATAAAAACTCAAACAACTAGTGTGGGACACTAAATACAATTGACCCTTCCTTGAACAACATGGATTTGAATTGTGCAGGTCCACTTATGCACAATTTTTCTCTATAAATACAGTACAGTACTGTAAATGTATTTTCTCTTCCTAATGATTTTTTCCTTACAATTTTCTTAATCTTATAATTTTCTTTTCTCTACACTACCTTTACTGTAAGAATGCAGTGTATAATACATATAACACATACAATATGTGTTAATTAACTGCTGTGTTGGGGCACCTGGGTGGCTCAGTCAGTCTGCCTTCAGCTCAGGTCATGATCCCAGGGTCTTGGGATCGAGTCCCACATTGGGCTCCTTGCTCGGCAGAGAGCCTCCTTCTCCCTTTCCCTCTGCCCCTCTCCCTGCTTGCATACTCTCTCTCTCTGACAAATAAATAAATAAAATATATTTTTAAAAAATCTACTGCTATGTTATTGGTCAGGCTTCCAGTCACCAGTAAACTATAAGCAGTTAAGTTTTGGGGGAGTCAAAAGTTAAACACAGATTTTTTCGCTGGCTGTCTCTCTGTCACATAAATAAAAGTTAAACACAGATTTTCAACTGCTGGGGAGGTCAGTCAGCGCCAACGCCCATGCTGTTCAGGGTTAATTGTATTATAGATAATTATTAGCTATGTCATACTACAGTTAACTATAAACCGCACTCTCTATGAAGTACTGCCCCTTTGGACCATTTCTTAATCACTTAAGGATAATTATGAAGAGCTCAGAACTCTCTGGAAAAACACCCAACTCACTGAACCTCTTCTCTCTGCAATGCTTTAAGTTTTCAAGGTTGGCTTGGGTACGTTATATTAGGAGCACTTGGCCTCAAAGGATGAACTTAGTGTGCTACATAAATTATTAATCCCACCAAAGTACTTCAGGATGAAATAATAATGCCTTATCCACCCAGAGAGTTTTACTATTAAATGTGTTTGCAGGGGCGCCTGGGTAGCGCAGTCGTTAAGCGTCTGCCTTCGGCTCAGGGCGTGATCCCGGCGTTCCGGGATCGAGTCCCACATCAGGCTCCTCGGCTGGGAGCCTGCTTCTTCCACTCCCCCTGCTTGTGTTCCCTCTCTCGCTGGCTGTCTCTCTGTCACATAAATAAAATAAAATCTTTAAAAAAAATAAATAAATGTGTTTGCATGTCAATCATCTCATTTCACTTCCACAATGGCCCCAAGAGACATATAGGCCAGGTCCTCACATCCCCCTTCTTTCAAAGCAAAAACACACTCAGAGGAAGGGAAGGGCCCCAAGGCCCTGGCTACCACAGGGCAAAGAGTGGTGCCCTTGTGATTCTTCTACATCACTGCAATTTGGATTCGAAATCATTTCTTCATCGATTTTATTTACCTTATTTATATCCCACCTTATTCCCAAAAAACTGAAGCGTCTCATTTTTCCTTCTTGTAAGAAATCAGGAAAATCTTGATTTTCCAACAAGAATACAGTTACACGCAGGAAAGATGGACTACCACACTATGCCCTTGTGATGATGGTGGACTAGAAAGTTGCCAAAAGTGTACGGCTTCATTTCCAAGTGGTCAAGAGACAGAGAAATAGAAAAGGGGTCAGATTATTCCCGAACAAAGGGTTTAGATCAGAAATCTTCCTCTTTTAAATTCTCTATCATTAAATACATATTTCAACAGAAATGAATTAAGACCGAAATGGGTTGTCTGAAGAGGGGTGATGCCATAATAAAAACAGCTGGTAATGAGGAAGCCCTGTTTCATGCATTACAACGCGTTTCCTGTGATCACCTGAAAGCAGATCACAGCTCAGGGAGAAGGAAAAAGATGGTGCCAGCAGTTGGAGTGACTGTTACCCACTTACGGGTAACATAATGTCATAATGTCACATTGCAGAAAGAGATGATCCTAGGCAAAAACTGGTCAACTTGAGAGAGACAGGAAAGCAACTAGAGGCAGTCCAAAAACATGGGGTCACCTAGTGGGAAAAGCCACCCTGTCTGCACCCAAAATGTAAGATAAAAGGTAGAAGATGTTCTGAAAAGCAAAGGCCCACAAAGACTCCTCAATTAAGAGGGCTCAGCTGTATACACAGATCAGATTATAGGGCTTCCTTCCCACCCACAGCCATGCCTTCAAGATAACCCTAAGTAGAAAGAGAGACACAGGTACAAGAAAGCAAACATATGAAGTAGTCCGGAGGATCAAGACCAGGACAAAACTCTGGATGTAGCTATTAACACATGGAACTCCCAAAAGCATGGAACAGAATTTGGAGGGACTTGTATTGCCGAAGAAAAATGAGCCTAAAATAAAATCAATGACTGTCAAACTTCAGGTCTCTAAACTTCCACAAGCAGAAAGCAAGCTATGATATCTGTGCAGCCCCCAACCTCCAGGTTAGACATCTCCCCAAGGCCCCAGGCAGATATGTCCATGGAGGACAAAGGACAAGGACAAGCCTCCCAGGGGCAGGGCAAGGAGTCCTGAAGGACAATAGCCAGAAGTTCTTCCTACCACACTCCCAGAGCAGAAGTGAGTGAATCAGACACAGGCCATAGTGGGACCAGGATGGATCATGACAAGACCTTGCCATTATCACATCAGAACAGACAAAGCATTAACCTTGTCCAAGCCAAAAAACACCCCCAAATCACTCAACCAAAGCCCAAATTCTGTAACAGGTTCTTTCTAGTACTTACCTCAAAGCCCCATGGTTCCCCATGGTGTGTGGTCCCACCTGCTCCATCATAGGTGCAAGGTGAGTTCCGGGTGGCCTTTGATTACCAGTCACTGACAGGCACTTTTTTTTTTAAGTTTTTATTTATTTATTTGAGATAGAGAGCGCGTGCACGCGCAAAAGAGCACAAGCTCCAGGGAGGAGCAGAGGGAAAGGGAGAAGCAGGCTCCCCACTGAGCAGGGAGCCTGACACGGGGCTTGACCCTAGGACCCAGAGATCACAACCTGAGCCAAAAGCAGACACTTAACCGACTAAGCCACCCATGATGCCCCATGACAGACATTTTCATAATATCTGCCCACAGGGTGTCACTCTTGCTCTGGACTAAGGACTAATGTTTATCTTCCATTCCCTCCCTTTCAAAATGGAAGGTTGTTTTAATTGCACTTGTCCCAGCTCAGCTCCACTACTGTGCAGTGTAAGCAGCAGATATGCTGTGTGTTAGTTCAGTCACCAAAACTCATGAGTCACATCTGGACTTAATTGTCTCCCTGGGAGAGTGTATAATGGTTACAAAAGTAGGATGTGCATGGGTATTTTCGTGGCCAAGGAGGATACTGAGACAAAAATGACTGTCCACCAAACAGCTGCCAACCAGGGACTATACTTGCGAATCTCACACTTTCATTTAGGTGGGGCCATGTGACCAGATGTACTCCCCATCTGCCAGCTGGACAAAAGGAAGTTCAGGTTAGGGTAGCAAATGGCAGAACCAGAACTACGGAGCCAGACCCAATCATGCAGAGGAGAGCTGATCACTGATGAGGAACATCAATAGTGGGCTGTTACTTTAAAGAGTAGTCCATTTTCTGTGCAAAGTCCCAACATTTGGGAGATGCTGAAATTACCTTAAATAATCCAAAAATTGGGGGCTAGAGGCACAAAGTAAAACCATGAATTGAACTCTCAGAAACAAGCCCTCAACTTGTATTAGAACCACAAAGGTCTAAACCCTAATGGTAAGATGTCCTGAAAAGCAAACCAGTCCTCCCAGGAACCACACCCTCATCTAAGGTTGGCCTTAGAATTAAGATGGCTCCTTTAAGACTGAAGAACCTTAGAGATAACAAGTTAAAGCTCTCCAAAAATGATACAATCATCCTAGGTCTCAAATTATCCCTCAAAATAACTCTGCAAATACAATGTCTAGCACACACAAAGAAATAAGAAACTACACGTAAGAAACAGAAGATATCACAGAAAAAAAAAAAAACCCAAAATAAAAAACAGATCCACAAAGACATGAGAAGTTAGAATCACCTAATATAGACTATTAAAAAAACTACACCTGCAAAGGACACAAAACAAACAACACAAAACAAACAACCCCTTTAAAAATGGGCAAAAGACATGAATAGACATTTCTCTAAAGAAAATATACCAATGGACAATAAGTACATACAGAGATGTTCAACATTACTAATCATAAGGGAAATGCTAATCCAAGCGATAATGAGTATCACTTCATACCCATTAGGATGGCTAGTATCAAAGAGACAGAAATTAGCAAGTGCTGATGAGGATGTAGAGAAACTGGGTTCCTTGTGCACTGCTGATGGAAAAGTAAAATGGTGCTGCTACTGTAGACAACACCATGGTGGTTCCTCGAAAAATTAAACATAAAATTACCATATCATCCAGCATTTCCACTTCTGGGTATATCTCAAAAGATTTAAAAACAGGGTCTCGAAGAGACATTTGTATACCCATATTTATAGCACCATTATTTCAAAATGGCTAAAGCATGGAAGCAACCCAAGTGTCTACTGACAGATGAATGAATAAGAAAATTGTGGTATACACATAAATGGAATATTATTCAGAATTTAAAAAGGAAGAAATTCTAACATATGCTATGACATGTATGAACCTTAATGACATTATACTAAGTGAAATAAGCCAGTCACAAAAAGACAAATATTATATGATTCTACTTATATGAAGTACTCAGTCAAAACCACAGGGACAGAGCATAGAAAGGTGGGTGCCAAGGGCTAGGGGAGGAGAGAATGGAGGGTTAGTGTTTAATAGGAATAGAATTTCAGTTTTAGAAGAAGAAAAGAGCTACAGAGATAGATGGTGGTGATGGCTGCACAAGATTATGAATATATATAATACCACTGCACTAAACTCTACACTTAAAAATGGTTAAGATGTTAAATTTTGTTATGCATATTTTACTACAATTAAAAAATTGGAAAAAACGAACAAGCAAAAAACATGACACTTACTATGGCCAAAAACATAAATGAGAGCTAAGAAGCTTTAAAAAGTAACATAGTTCTAGATTTGTTAGAGAAAATCTAGAACTAAAAAGTAAAAAATCCTGAATGGGTTTTTAAGCAGAGTAGGTGCTACTGAAGGGAGAACTGATGAACTGGAAACTAGGTCAGAAGAAAATACTCAAACTAAAGCATGGAGAGATCAAAATCTGCGAACACAAAAGAGGGGGCATGAGAATATATTGTGAAAAATCTAATACACATTTAGAGTCCTAGCAGGAAAGAAAAGAGAAGATGAGGCAGAAACAATTATCTGAAGATAATGACAGTGAATTCTCTCGACTTACAAAAGACCTCATACCACAGATACAAGAAACCAACATATCATAGGTAGGGATACATGGAACTCAGTGAAACTACAGAAACCTAAGGTAAGAAAACCCTAAAGAAGCAATAGGAAATGCACAGATTACCTCCAGAGGCACAGCAGTTATAATGACTACTGACATCTGAACAGAAAAACAAAAGCAAGACACTGTGGAAAGATAAATCCAACATGCTGAAAGAAAATAATGCCAACATGAAATTCAATATTCAGGGATTAGTCTTTTAAGAATAAAGGTGAGAAGGTGATGTCAGTGAAAATAGCAAAATAAGTACTTCCCAAAATCCTCTTTTCCATAAAAGCAATGAAAAAATAGCAAAAATTGTCAGATTCAACTTTGTCAGAAATCTGGGAATTTAACCAAAGGCTTACAGCAATCTGGGGAGCATTTGTTAAATGATAACGGTTGAATCTCCATAAGAACAGCACATTTATAGTGTTTTAACTTTCCCTATTCTCATTTTCCCCCAATGCCACCTCAGTTCCATAGTTGTCTTAAAAACCAACAGCTTGCAATGATAGTGAAAACCAGCAGTCTGGCAGTCACAGAAAGGGACAAAACAGGATTAGAACACTTTCAAAGCCTTATTCCCAGAAAACTGTCATTATTTGACATGGCTAATAAGTTCCACTTGCAAGGATGTCTTTATTTGACCTCAATCAGAGTTAAGACCAGTGTGAAAAGCATTATCCTCAGAAGTGTATGTTAAAAAATTAGAATCAATTGTTTCATTTTGTAACTACCTGAGACAGTAGACAACAGGTGAGGCAAATAATACATTAACCCAAAGTTTAATAGGGAAAGATGGAAAATGAGAGGTCTATAGGGAATTTGAAGAACTCCAACATATTCCTGGAAATCTAGAAAGTCACATGTATATGTAGAGCTATGCACATACTCAAGGTTGTGTGAATGCCCAGGAAACATCTGAGACAGCTGTAAGCACACACACTGGGCTGACTTTGAGGATCTGTACAAGTGGGAAGTAAAAGACTCAGGCAGAGCTGTAAACTGCCTGATTAAATGCTGAAGCATACCCCAATATACATACAGAGCTCCTCAGGAAAGTCTAGGAGACTTACTGATTCCTGGCATTTAAGGAAATCTCTGTCCAATCCTTAGCTGATCACAAATGAGTGGAAGTACATGTCATAGAATACAGACTTTGCAGAGTTAGTTCAAGAAAGTCATTAAACAAAACAACAAAAACTACTACAACAAGCAGAAGCACAAAAATCCCAGGGGAGAAAGGAGAATCAAATTTTCAGAGTTGCTACATGTATTATTTAAAATGTTTAGTTTTTGACAAATCATTATGAGACATACAAGACAGAGAAACAGAAAGAGACAAAGAGAGACAGAGAAAGAGAGAAGCACAGGGAAAAAGGAATCAATAGAAACTGCCCCTAAGGAAGCCCTAATGTTAGACTTACAAGAGAAAGACTATATATAACCTATTTTAAATATGTTCAAAGAACTAAAGGAAACCACATCTAAAAGATTAAGTATGACAGTGGTGTCTCATCAAGTAGAGACTACTGATAAAGAGATAGAATATAAAAAGGAGTTTAAAAAGGAGCTATACAAATTCCGGAACTAAAAAGTATAGTTACTAAAATGACAAATTCACTGGAAATATTAAACAGCATATTTGAGCAGCCAAGAACAAACTGGAGATCCTGAAGATAGGTCAATTGAAATTTCCCAGTCTGAGGAACAGAAAGTAAAAAGTAGGAAGAAAAATGAACAGAGCAGGTATTGAGCCCAATCTCTCTCCCCTATTATACAACCCATTGTATAAAGTGAATAAAGTCTTCCTTACAAAAAGGAGAAAAGAACAGAGCCTCAGAGATCTGTGAGACACCATCAAGCATACCAACATATATACAATGAAAGTTTAAGAAGGAGAAAAAAGAAAGGGGTACAAGTTTCAGGAGGAAAAAAAGAGAGAGATGGGGATATATTTGAAGAGATAATAGCTAAAAACTTACCAGATTTGGGGGGGAAAAAAAACATTACACATCCAAGAAACTCGACTCTAAGGATAAACTCCAAGATAACCATACCTAGACACATCATAACAAGCTATTGGAACACATAGACAAAGAGAGAATCTTGAGAGCAGCAAGAAAAGCAACTCATCATTTGAAAGAAATCCTCAATGAAAATAATAGCTGATTTCTCACTAGAAACCATGGCAATTAAGGTTGTCGGGTGACATATTCAAAATTATAAAAGACAGAGACTGTCAAACAAGAATTCTACATCCAGCAAAATTACCCTTCAAAAACAGAGGAGAAATTAAGACATCTTCAGACAACAAAAACTGACAGAATAAGTTTCTAGAAAACCTGCCTATAAGAAATACTAAATGGATTCCAGGCTAACATTACAGGAATGCTAGACAGTACCTCAAATCCAGGCGAAGAAATAAAGATCACCAGTAAAGGTAAATACTTAAGTAAATAGAACAGACAGCATAAATGTAGTATTTGCAAGTTTTTTCTCCTGTCTTAAATAAAAGATAACTACACAAGGCAATAATTATAAATCTGTGTTGAGGTGCACAGAATGTATAAAGATGTACCTTGTATGATAACACAAATACAGCACAAAGAGGGGGAGGAATGGAGATATTCAGAAGCAAAGTTTTGATGTACCATTGATATTAAATCAGTATGAATCCAAACTAAAATGTTACAAGTTGTTAATAGTAAGAAGCCCCATGTAACCCCGAAGAAAATAACTAACAAAAAATAGCAAAATAAATAACAAATCAAAAATGCACACTAAAAATATCTAGTAGTAATGAAGGACAGAAAACAAGAGACATAACATACAGGAGAAAAAAGGCAAAATGGCAGAATAAATACCACCTTACCAGAACTGTATTAAATGTAAATGGATTAAACATTCCAATTTAAAGGCAGAAATTGTGTTGATGGGTTTTTTTAAGTTTTTATTTGAATTGCAGTTAGTTAACATATAGTGTAACATTAGTTTCAGGTGTACAATGTAGTGATTCAACAATTCCATACAACACCCGGATTCATCACAAGTGCCCTCCTTAATCCCCGTCACCTATTTCTCCCAACCCCCCACCCCTCTCCCTCTGGTCACCATCAGTCATTCTGTATAGTTAAGAATCCGTTTCTTGGTTTGCCTCTTTTTTTTTTTGTCCCTTTGCTCATCTGTTTTATTACATTCCACATATGAGTGAAATCATATAGTATTTGTCTTTCCTGACTATTTCACTTAGCATAATACTCTCTAGCTCCATCCATATTGTTGCAAATGCAGGATGTCATTCTTTTTTTTAATTTATGTTTCTTTTTTTTAAGATTTTATTTATTTATTTGAGAGAGAGAGGGAGAGAAAGCACAAGCAGGGGGAGGAGTAGAGGGAAAAGCAGGCTCCCCACTGAGCAGGGAGCCTGATGCAGAGCTCAATCTCAGGACCCTGAGACCATGACCTGAGCCAAAGGCAGAAGCTTAACCAACTGGGCCACCCAGGTTCCCCAATATCATTCTTTTTTATGGCTGAGTAATATTCCATTTTGTATATATATCACATCTTCTTTATCCATTCATCAGTTGATAGACACTTGGGATGTTTTCATACTTTGGCTATTATGCTGCTTAAAACAAAAACATGATCCAGTTATACATATGCAGTATACAGGAGACACTCTTAAATTCAAAGACAAAAACAAGTTAAAACTGAAAAGATGAAAACATATATATCATCTAAACAATAACCAAAAGAGAGCTGGAGTCACTATACTAACATTAGACAAGATGGTCTTTAAGACAAAAATTGTTACTAGAGACAAAGGACATTTTATAATGACAAAAGGGTCAATTCATCAAGAAGTATAACAATTATATATACATACATAGACATAGACATAGACATAGACATAGACAAAGACATAGACATACTGAGCCCCAGAATGTATACAACAAAAAACTAATAGAAACCAAAGGAGAATTAGATAATTCACAATAATAGTTGGAGACTTCAATATCCCATTTTCAATACAGGATGGAACAACAAGGCAGAAGATGAGCAAGGAAAGGGAAGACTTTAACAGCACTATAAAACAATTAGATCTAACTGATATCTATAGGGCACTCCATTCAAAAACCAGAAAACACATTATTTTAAAGTACACATGGAACATTATCTAGGACAGATCAGATGTTTAATCACATCAAAATTCAAAAGAATTGAAATCTGTATAAGTATGTTGTCTGATAGCAAGGAAACGAAATTAGAAGCCAACAGTAAACTTAAGAAATTCACAAATTTGTGGAAATTAAATAACATACTTCTAAATAAGCAAGGAATAAAAGAAGAAATCACAAGGGAAATGGGAAATACATTGAGTTGACTGAAAATTAAAACACAACATATCAAAACTTATGAGAGGCAGTAAAAGCAATGATTAGAGGAATGTATAGCCATGAACACCTATCTTTAAAAGGAAGAACTATCTCAAATCAATAACCGAACCTTCCACTTTAAGGAATTAGAAAGAGCAATCTAAACCCAAAGCGAACAGAAGAAAGGAAAAAACAAAGATTAGAACAAAAAGAAATGAAATAGAAAATACAAAGCAATGGAGAAAAAACAATGAAACCAAAAGATGATTCTTTGAAAAGATCAATGAAACTGACAAATCTTTATCTGAACTAAGAAAAAGAAAGAGAATACTTAAATTAATAAAAATCAGAAATGACATAAGGTGGTATCTTAGTGTGGTTTTGATTTGAATTTCCCTGTACCACCTTACGCCAGTTAGAATGATAAAATTTGACAAGGCAAGAAACAACAATTGTTGGAGAGGATGTGGAGAAAGGGGATCCCTCCTACATTGTTGGTGGGAATGCAAATTGGTACAGCCACTCTGGAAAACAGTGTGGAGGTCCCTTAAAAAGTTAAAAATTGAGCTACCCTATGATCCAGCCATTGCACTACTGGGTATTTAGCCCAAAGATACAGACGTAGTGAAGAGAAGGGCCACATGCACCCCAATGTTCATAGCAGCTCTGTCCACAATAGCTAAATTGTGGAAGGAGCCGAGATGCCCTTCAACAGATGACTGGATTAAGAAGTTGTGGTCCATATATACAATGGAATATTAGCTATCAGAAAGAACGAGTTCTCAGCATTTGCTGCAACATGGACGGCACTGGAGGAGATAATGCTAAGTGAAATAAGTCAAGCAGAGAAAGACAATTATCATATGGTTTCTCTCATCTATGGAACATAAGAACTAGGAAGATCAGTAGGAGAAGAAAGGGATAAAGAAAGGGGGGGTAATCAGAGGGGGGAGTGAAGCATGAGAGACTATGGACTCTGAGAAACAAACTGAGGGCTTCAGAAGGGAGGGGGTGGGGGAATGGGATAGACTGGTGATGGGTAGTAAGGAGGGCACGTATTGCATGGTGCACTGGGTGTTATATGCAACTAATGAATCATCGAACTTTACATCAAAAACCAGGGATGTACTGTATGGTGACTAACGTAATATAATAAAAAAATATCAAAAAATCAGAAATGAAACTACCAACCTTACAGAAATAAAACTGGATTATAGAGAAATATTTTGAATAATTATTTGCTATCAACTTAGATAACCTAGGTGAAATGGACAAATTCCTAGAAAGACATGAACTATCAAAACTGATTCAACAAGAAACAGAAAATCTGAGTAGATCTAAACAAGCAAAGACATTGAGTTAGTAGTTGGAAACTTCCCATAAGGAAAAGTACAGGACCAGATGGTTCCACTACTGAATTCTACCAAACATTTAAGAAGAATTAACCCCAATCCCTCACAGACCCTTCCAAAAAATAGAAAAGTACATTTCTCAATTCATTCTATAAGGCCAGTATTACCCTGATATCAAAACCAAAGATATCACAAGAGGGGGGAAAAAACATAGACCAATATGCCATAAGAATACAAATGCCTTCTTTGGAAAAATGTCTAGTCATGTCTTCTACCCATTTTTTAATTAGATTATTTAATTTTGGGGTGTTGAGTTTTATGAGCTCTTCACATATTTTGGATACTAACCCTTTATCAGATATATCATTTGCAAATATCTTCTCCCATTCCATAGGCTGCTTTTTAGTTTTGTTGACTGTCTCCTTCTCTGTGCAGAAGCTTTTTATTTTGCTGTAGTCCCAACCATTTATTTTTGCTTTTGTTTCCCTTGCTTTAAGAGACATACCTAGAAAGAAGTTGTTATAGCCAATTTAAGAGACATTACTGCTTGTGCTCTTTTCCAGGATTTTTATGGTTTCAGGTCTCACATTTAGATCTTTGACCCATCTTGAATTTATTTTTGGGTTTAGTGTAAGAAAGTGGTCCAGTTTCATTCCTTTGCCTGTTGTTGTCCAGTTTTCCCAACACCACTTGTTGAAGAAACTTTTTCCCATTGAATATTCTTTCCTGCTTTGTCAAAGATCAATTGACCATATAATCGTGGGTTCATTTCTGGGTTTTCTGTTGTATTCCACTGATCTATGTACATGTCTATTTTTGTGTCAATACCATACTATTTTGATTAGTACAGCTTTGTAATATAACTTGAAGTATGGAATTGTGATGCCTCCAGCTTTGCTTTTCTTTTTCAAGGTTGCTTTGGCTACTCAGGGTCTTCTGTGGCTCTATATAAATTTTAGGACTGTTTGTTCTAGCTCCGTAAAAATGCATGGGTATTTTGATAGGGATTACATTAAATGTGTAAACTGCTTCGAGTAAAGAAGACACACAGTCAACAGACACATGAAAAAATGATCAACATCACTCATCATAAGGGAAATGCAAATCAAAACTACAATGAGATATCACCTCACACCTGTCAGAATGAGTAAAATCAACAATACAAGAAACAACAGGTGTTGGCAAGATGTGGAGAAAGGGGAACCCTCTTGCACTGTTGATGTGAACTCAAACACGCAGCCACTGTGGAAAACAGTATGATGGAGGGAACTCAAAAAGTTAAAAATAGAACTACCCTATATTCCAGCAACAGCACTAGTAGGTATTTACCCAAAGAATAAAAAAATACTAATTCAAAGGGATACATGCACCCCAATGTTTATAGCAGCATTATCTACAACAGACAAATTATGGAAACAGCTGAAGTGGCCACTGACTGATGATGCATACAGAAGATGTGGCATATATACAATGGAATATTACTCAGCCATAAAAAAGAATGAAATCTTGCCATTTGCAATGACACAGATGGAGCTGAAGAGTATAATACTAAGCAAAATAAGTCAGAGAAAAACAAATACCATATGACTTCACTCATGTGGAATTTAAGAAACAAAAACAAATGAGCAAAGGGACAAAAAGAGAGAGAGAGAGAGAGAGAGGCAAACCAAGAAACAGACTCTTAACTATAGAGACCAAACTGATGGTAACCAGAGGGAGGTGGGTGGGTGGGTGATGGAGATTAGGAGTGCACTTGTGGTGATGACTACCAGGTGAGGTATGGAAGTACTGAATCACCACACAGTACACCTGAAACTAATATTATACTATATGTTAGGTAACTAGAATTTAAGTAAAAACTTTTTAAAAGAATACAAATGCAAAAATCCTCAACAAAATACTAACAAACTGAATCCAGCAATATATAAAAAGGATTATCCACCATAACCAACTAGAATTTATCCAAGAAATGCAAGGTTGGTTCAACATACAAATATCAATTGGTGTAATGCATAACATTGAGAAAATGACAGACAAAAAAACACATGATCATCTCAACAGAAGCAGAAAAAGCATCTGAAAATACCACTCTTTTATGATTAAAACACTTAATAGAATAAAAATAGAAGGGAATCTCCCCAAACAAACAAAGGACATCTCAAAAACCCACAGCTGACAACATACTTAATGGTGAAATACTGAAAGCTTTCCCCCTAAGATCAGGAACAAGATTAGGATGTTCACCCTTGCCAGAACAATGCAACACTGTACTAGAGATTATAACCAAGGCAATTACAAAAGAATCAGAAATAAAAGACATCCAGATTAGAAAGGAAGAAGTAAACTTATCTATATATGCAGATTATATAATCTCATATATAGAAATTCCTCAGGAATCCACTAAAAAGCTATTATAGCTAATAAATTCCATACTCATGAGCTGGAAGACTTATACTGTTAAGATGGCAATACTCTCAAACTGATCTACACATTCAATGCAATCCCTATGAAAATTCTAGCTGTCTTTCATGCAGAAATTGACAAGCTAATACTAAAAATCATACGGAAATGCAAGGGACCAGGAATAGCTAACACAACGGAAGAACAAAGTTGGAGGATTCACACTTCCCAATTTCAAGACTTACAATTCAACAATAAGACAAACATTCCAATAAAAAAAAATAGTCAAAGGATTTGAATAGACAGTTCTCCAAAGAAGACAGGCAAACAGCCAGTAAGCACACAAAAAGGTGACCAACAGCATCAGTTATTAAGGAAATGCTAATCAATACGACAATGAGATACCACTTCACACCCACAAGGATGGCTATAATCAAAAAACTGGAAAATGACAAGTGTTGGTGAAGGTATGAAGAAATTGGGACCCTCATACATTGCTGGTGAGCGTGTAAAAAGGTGCAACATCTTTGCAAAACAGTCTGGCAGTTACTCAAAAAGTTAAACATACAGTTATTATATGACCCAGCAATTCCATTCCTAAGTATATACACAAAGGAACTGAAAATATGTATGTATGCAATAACTTACATGTGCCTTTTCATAGCACATTATTCATAATAGCCAAAAAAGTAGAAACAACCCAAATGTCTACCTACTGATGAATGGAGAACTAAACTGTGATATATCCATACAATGTGATACCATTTAGCCATAAAAATGAAGTAATGATACACAATAGAACATAAATGAATCTTGAAAATATTATACTAAGTAAAAGAAGCCAGACATGAAAGGCCACATATTTACGATTCCATTTATATGAAAAGTCCCTAATAGGCAAATCCTTAGAGACAGAGAGTAGATTAATGATTGCCAGGGACTGGGACAGGGAGGAATGGGGAGTTATTGTTAATAGGTACGAGGTTTCTTTTTAAGGTGACGAAAATGTTCTGGAATTAAGTGGCAATAATGGTTGGACAACCTTGTAAATACACCAAGACCCAATGAATCAGAAACTTTATAAGGGTGAAGTTCATGGCATTCAAATTATATCCCCCCCTAAAAAATTAAGTAAATTTAAAGAATTTTTAAAATAAAAGTGAAATCAAAGTAGTTTTAGAAAGAAAACTACTAATAGCTGATCCGCAATAAAGAAATTTCTACAGAAGGCTCGCTCTTCAGGCAGAAGGGAAACGACCCCAGGATGAAGGTCAGAAATGTCAGAGAGCAATGAAAAGCAAAAAATGAACAAAGTTGTGAATAAATGTAAATGAACACTGATGGTACATTAAATAACAACACTGTTGGGGTGCCTGGGTGGCACAGCAGTTAAGCATCTGCCTTTGGCTCAGGGCGTGATCCCGGTGTTCTGGGATCGAGCCCCACATCAGGCTCCTCCGCTAGGAGCCTGCTTCTTCCTCTCCCACTCCCCCTGCTTGTGTTCCCTCTCTCGCTGGCTGTCTCTATCTCTGTCGAATGAATAAATAAAATCTTAAAAAATAAATAACAACACTGTTAATATTAATATTTCATTGAGTTTAAAAAGAGCTTATAGAATTAAAATACACGATAATAAGCACATATAAATCTGGAGAGGGTGAATGGAGTTCAAGTGCTCTATGACACTATGATCTCTGCATGGTCCAGAAGGCAGGTATAACTGCATTATCTGGATAAGTTAATAACACATTATCTAATTTACATGATAACCATGAAAAGAAAGAAAAATAAAATGTAACCTCCAACACAGTGAAGAGAATAGAAAAGTAGAATGATTTTTAAAAATCATAATATTGTTTTAAAATGAGAAAAGAGAGAAAAATAAACACAGAACATGTGGGACAAGAGAAATAAATAAGAGTATAGACTTAAATAGATTACTAATTATATTCAACATAAATGAGTTGAATGTTCTAGTTAAAAGACAAAAATTGTCAGACTAGATGAAAAACAATCTAACTGCTTATTTTGCAAGATACATACCTAAAGTTTAAGAAAATAGTATGGTTGAAAGTAAAATGATAAAAAAACAAAGATATCATGCAAATATGAGCCTAATGCAATCTGTTTTGGCTATTTTCGCATTGGCATATGATACTATAGGCAAAGATTCATTACTAGAGATAAAGAAAACCACTGTTAATAACTAAACTCTCAGTTCTTCAGGAAGACATAACAACTTTATATTTGCATGCCCCTACTAACACGGACTCAAAGCATATACATAAAAATTGACAGAACTTCAAAGAGAAATAAGATAAATCCATAATCATAATGAAACTGGGTAATTATCTTAGTAATGAATATAACCACCAGACAAAAAAATACTAAGAAAACAGAAGAAGTGAATAGTATATTATAAGTTAACTGAATGGAATGTATAGAACATTGAACCTAATTCTTTTCAAGCACACAGCAATGTGTGAGAAAACTTATAGTCCATATTCTGGGCCATAAAACACATCAGCAAATTTCAAAGAATTAAAATCATAAAGAGCAAGATTTGGGGGCAATGCAATTGTGCTGAAAAAGAATAAGAAAATATGCATATGTTTGGAAAATTTTAAATATTCCTCAAAATGACCTATAAATTAAAAAAATCATACTGGAAATTAGAAAATATAACTGCCTTAGTCTCCATGGGCTGCTGTACCAAAATACCATAGACTGAGGGGCTTACACAATGAATATTTATTTCTCACAGTTCTGGGGGCTGGGAAGTCTGAGATCGTAATGCCAGAATGGGAGAGCTCTGGTCAGGGGCCTCTTCCCAGCTTGTGGATAGCTGTCTTCCTGCTATATCCTCACATGGCAAGGAGAAAGAGAAAAAGAGCAAGTTCTCTGGTCTCTTCTAATAAGGTACTAATCCCATCACACTCATGACCTCATCTAAACCTAATTATCTCCCAAAAGCTCCATCTCTAATACCATCATATTGGGGGCTAGGGCTTCAACATATGAATTTGAGAGGGATACAATTCAGTGTATAGTATATACCAAACAATAAGGAAAATACCTTAAATCAAATTCTGTATGATGCAACTGAAGCATTATTTTATAAGGAAATGCATCACCTTAAATACACATATTAGTAGGCGAAAAAATTAATAAACCAAGTATTCATCCCAAATTGGAGAGAAAACAGCTATGGAAAAGGAAAATTATGGGCCAATTTCACTCAGGGACATGGATGCAAAAATCCCAAGCAAAACATTAGTCAGCGAAATCTAATCAATATATTCTAAGAATAAGCTAATATGAACATGTTATGTTTATACAGTGGTTATCTGTGGGTGACAGAATTAAATATTTTTATTTTGTTTTTGATACTAATCTTTATTTTATAAATTTTCTAAGTAAACACTCATTTTATGAATCAGGAAAAATATTTTTGTGAAATATTTTTAAATTAATAATTTTCTGCTGATCTCTCTCTCATACTTATGAAGTCAACTAGCTCATAAATGGCAAGAAGAAAAGAGCAAGAGGTAGCTCGAAAAGCCATTGTGTCTCAGTGTCTCTATTCAGTTGAGAACAAAGAAAGGGTGGATAGGAGTAGAAATGGATTTACAGAGATAGGGATGTGATAAGAGCAATTCGTAGGCTTTTTGCCCAGGCACTAAGGGAGCGATCTCATACACAAATGTGTCTATAAATAGAATCCATACTGCACTTTAATGAATAATTTAAAAGCACTTTGCAAACAAGGTTAAGAAAACAGGAACCTAAATGCTCAAAAATCAATAGTTCTGTCCCATCCCAACCTGGTAAGTTACACAAACAGATGTTCGAGCTTTAAATCATTTTTTAGGAACACTGGAAGCTGGGGGACGCCTGGTTGGCTCAGTCAGTTAAACATCCTACTCTTGGTTTTGGCTCAGGTCGTGATCTCAGGGTTGTAGCATTGAGTCCTGCATTAGGCTCCATACTCAGCACTGAGTCTACATGAGATTCTCTCCCTCTCCCTCTTACCCTCCCCCAACTTGCACTCTCTCTCTCTAAAATAGAGTAAATAAATAAAATCTTAAAAAAAAAAAAACATCGGAAGCTGGATGGTTAAGTATCAAAAGGTTTAAAAACATCTACAAGCTCTGACTTAAAAATTCTGCCTTTAGAAACGTATCCTTCATAAATTATCAGTGATACACATAATGATTTTGGTATAGGTTACTGATTATTGATCAAAGCATTATTTATGATGATAAATATTTCAAAGCAGCATAAATGTCCAGCTATAGGGAAGAGGTTCAATCAATTGGGACACCCACTGGAATAGTATGCAAACATTTAAAATCATGTTTTAAGGGACGCCTGGGTGGCTCAGCCGTTAAGTGTCTGCCTTTGGCTCAGGTCATGATCCCAGGGTCCTGGGATCGAGCCCCACATGGAGGGGGGGGTGAGCAGCCTGCTTCTCCCTCTCCTTCTGCCTGCTGCTCCCTCTACCTGTGCTCTCTCTCTGTCAAATAAATAAAATCTTAAAATAAAATAAAACAAAATCATATTTTAAAAGACTATGATAGGACACAAGAAATTCTCATTATGTAGTACAGAGAAAGAAAGCTGTTCATAAAACATATGGAATGAATACCAACTTAGGATATGCATATTGTACCACATATAAAGGTAGAAAAACACAATGGCTATTCTTGTGTGGTAAGATTATGAATGTTTGTTTCATCCTTTATACTTCCTGTTTGCTTCAATTTTTCTACACAAAACATTTTTATCACTTTAAAAATAGGAAAAAATTTTTCAAAAAATAATTTTAAAAACTGATTATCTCAACTAGATTCAAGTATCCTTCATCAATCCAAATATACTTCTAGTGAGGGTAAATGGGAGGTCAGTAAAGAACTGATACATTAGTTTTCTATACCTGTATAATAAACTATCACAAACTGAGCAACTTAAAATTTACATTTATTACCTCACGGTTTCTGTGAGTTAAGAATCTGAGCAGGCTTACCTAGGTTCCCTGCCTAGGGTTTCACAAGGCTGCAATCATGGTGTTGGCCAGGCTATGTTCTCATTAGAAGGCTCAAATGGGGAAGAATTCACTTCCAAGCTCCCTTGGGTTATTGGAAGAGGTTGTTTCCTTGCTGTAGGACTGAGGGCTCCTGCTTCTTACTGGCTATCCCTGAAGGCCACCCTCAGCTTCTAGAGGTCACCTGAAGTTCTTGCCATGTGGGCTTCCCCAACATAGCTGCTTACTCAAGCCAGCAAAGAGAGTCTCTAAATGAGTTTCTAGCACAAACGAATTTTATATAATGTAACAAAATCAAGGAAGTGACATCCCATTACTTTTGCCACATTCTACTGGTTAGAAGCAAGTCCTACTTCAATAGGAAAGGATTATTCAAAGGCATGAATCATGGGGATCATGGTGGGGCCATCTTCATACACTCTGTCCACTATATCTAGTCTCCCAGGGCAGAGCCCAGGCAAAGGAGGGAAACGTGCTTAGATCTGAAGGCTCTTCTGATCAACTAACTACCCATAAACAAAACTGAACCCTGCTCTCTGTACACAGCTGGGGCAGAATGGTACTGTAAGAAGTGAAGGGAGGGTTCACCATGAGTCAGAGTTAACACAGAGAATTTAAGCAGGGAGGTGGGAACTGTGCCAGCCTTGAAGGATAGTTAAGACTTACATCACTGGAAAGGAATAAGAAAGGGAGGCTTTTCCTCTATAATAAGGAGAGGTAGAGAGACAGGAATTCCCAAGGTGGGTTCTGAAGAGAGTAAGCAGGATGGTTTGTTCACAACAAATATAAACCAACATATTGTTAGTTTCACATTCCAGTCGGTCCCCTGATGACCAACACACCTGCAGACCTTGCACACTTGTAAACCTTCAAACAAGACCTAGAGAAGGACACAGTTGAGTTTTGCAGTACTGACATCAATTAACCTCCATAGTTTGGTGAATGTTACTAATATTTGTCCTTCTGGGACATGGATGACTCCACCTCCCCACTCCATTTGAAACTAAGTATGACCAGGATGACTCCTCCTGGCCAATGAAATGTGAGAAGAATGGAAATGCAACCATTCTAAAGTGATAACTGCTGGTGTAAGAATCTCCATGTTCTAAAAGCGTCGGGATCCAGAATATTTAAGAATCAATTTTGCTAAACTTCCAAGGAACAAAAATCCCTCCCTTTCAGAAACTACTACAGGGAAGATGAAGCATCACCACAATACCAAATCTGAATAAGGGCAATATAAGAAAAGATTACTATTGATCAATACTTCTCACGAAAATATATGCCAAAATCGTAAATGAAATATTACCATACTGGATCCAATAATAATTTTTATTTTTTTTAAGATTTTATTTATTTATTTGACAGAGAGAGAGACAGCCAGCGAGAGAGGGAAGACAGGCAGGGGGAGTGGGAGAGGAAGAAGCAGGCTCCCAGCGGAGGAGCCCGATGTGGGGCTCAATCCCAGAATGCCGGGATCACGCCCTGAGCCGAAGGCAGACGCTTAACGACTGAGCCACCCAGTCGCCCCATCCAATAATAAATTTTAAAATAGTCTGTCATAACAAAGTAGTTTATCCCAAGAAATCAATGATGGCTTAAAATTAAAAGATTAAAATATTTCATCTCAGTCGCAATTTATTTATTTTCTTTTTCTTTTATGTTATTTAAAGATTTTATTTATTTATTTGACAGAGAGAGAGCACAAGCAGGGGTGAGGCAGGCAGAGAGAATGGGAGGAGCAGGCTCCCTGGAGCTGGATACGGGCCAATCCCAAGACCGGGGGATCATGACCTGAGCCTAAGGCAGACGCTTAACCACCTGAGCCACCCAGGTGCCCCATCAGTCACAATTTAAAGAAGAAAAAACATAAAACCATCTAAGTAGGTAAAGGAAGTCATTTGTTAACATTCAAAATCTATTGTTTTTTTTTAATCTTTTATCAAACTATTAGCAGACGAGACCATCCTTAAACTAATAAAAGGAACCTACCAAAAAATAATAGCAAACTTCATATTTAAGGCTCTAAAAGTATTGCCTTGAAAGTGTAAAACAGTATTAGCACAGCTTTATCAAAACTTTTTTTTTAAAGATTTTATTTATTTATTTGACAGAGAGAGAGAGCCAGCCAGAGAGGGAACACAAGCAGGGGGAGTGGGAGAGGAAGAAGCAGGCTCCTAGCAGAGCAGGGAGCCCGATGCAGGGCTCGATCCCAGGACCCTGGGATCAGGCCCTGAGCCGATGGCAGATGCTTAACAACTGAACCACCCAGGCGCCCCCTTATCAAAATTTCTATGCAACTTTGTCTAGTGTCCAAACAGTGGAAATAAATAAATAAACAAAAAATAAATAAAAGACTTAAAGGCTAGGAAGGAGGAAATGAAATTATCATTTTTTACTGGAGAAATCAGAAACAGATCCACGTATTTGTAAAATTTTGTATGTTTCAAAGGAAGCACTGCAGATCATTGGGGTAAGGATGGTATTCAATAAATAGTACTGATACAATTGGTTATGCATTTGGAAAAGTTCTAAAGTTATATCTCTACCTCACACCTCACACAAAAATAAGTTTCAAGTAGAATATAAAAAGCAAATATTCAATTTTTTAAAAATGAGGCTATCCTATGACCTTGGGGTAACAAAGAATTTCTTAAATATGGCTCAATAACCACAAACTATAAGGAAAAGATTGATAAATTTGCATCAAAATTAAACATCTGTTCATCAAAACAGCATTTTCAAAAGCATAAAAAAAATAGGGCACAAATAGAATCCAGAATATACAAAGGACTTCTAAAAAGCTATAAAAAAGGACAACCCAGGTAACCAATGGGCAAACAATACACAAATACAATTTATAGAAGAGGAAACCCAAGTGGCCACTAAATGGATAAAAAATCCTCACACTTACTAGTAATCAAGAAAATGCAAATTAAACAGTGAGATATTTCATACCTAAGTTGACTAATAACAATTAAAACATCTGAAGATACAAGGAATTAGAGAGGTTGCGAAGAAACAAACCTTTGGAAAATACTTTGACAACAGCTCCGAGGCTGGAATTGGCCCATCCTATGACCCCCACAATCCCACTTGCACATGTAAACCTAAGTGCCCAGCACAGAGGAAAGGTGGGCCAGCAGGAAGTGGCAGTAAGCAAGGGTAGAGACTAAACAGACCGCTAGGAGAAAGACTTCAGGTGGGAGTTAGGCCAGGTAAGAGTATCAAATGCCAGCCTTGCCAGAAGAAGAAACTAAGGATCAGAACTGTGCTTACCTGGGGCAACCTCCTCCCAACAGCAGCTACATCATTTTGTGTTCTACTGCCTATCTGATCATTTTATTTCCTCTTTAAACTTTGCCAGCTAAAACTTTCTAGAGCAGTCCCAACTTGTCTCCGGTTCCCGTGGCTGCTCTAACAAACGTCCACAAATTTAGTGGCTTAAAACAACAGAAATTAATTACCTTTCAATTCTAGAGGTCAGAAGTCAGACATGAGGTCTTACTGGGCTAGAATCAAGGTGTAGGCAGGGCTGTGTTCCCTTCAAGAGGCTCTGGGTGAGTATCCATTTTCCCACCTTTTCCTGCTTCTAGAGCCCACCCACATTCCTTGGCTTGTAACCCCTACCATCTTCTAAGCCAGCAATGACAGGTACCTTTCCTCATTTCACATCACACTAACACTAGCTCTTTTGCCACCCTCTTCCATATTTAAAGACCCTTGTGATGAGTTTGGGCCCACCTGGGGAAATCCAGAATAATAACCTTGTTTTAAAATCAGCTGTTCAGCAGCTTTCATTCCATCTACTACCTTAAATTCTCTTTGCCATGGAACATAACATATTCATAGGTTCTGGGGATTAGGATGTGGACAGCTTTGGGAGGCCATTATTCTGCCTGCCACAGCACCTCCAGTTGACTCTCCCCCACACCTGTGAGTTCCAACACTTTCACGATGCCCTCCACACCTTCACAACCACACACTCTGTTCTCCAGTTACATCAACCTTCTAGTCTTTTCGTAATCAATTTTACACCCATCCGTGCTCAATTACAATTACAATTCACCCTTTAGGTTTCAGCCCAAGGCCACCTCCTCTCTGAAGCCTTCCCTGATTCCCAGCCTAAATGAATTACCCCACTTCAACACACCAACCCAACTTTCTGTATATCCCAATTGCAGCACTTAGTGTGGCCCCCTGTAACCATCAGTTTACATGTCCTTTTGTCAGTCCAAAATGCAGTCCTTCCATGATAACTACTCTGTCCCTGTGAGTTTTCAAATCACAGCACAGGGCTAGGGAAAGAGTGGACACTCAGAGAGTATTTCTGAAGCTTGGAGGATGCAGAAAGAAACTGCCCTGGGTTTCCCTCAACAAAACAGGTTATTCTTTCACAGAGTAACCTGAGTTAAATGTACAGCTGATGGAGCCAAAGAATTAGTTCAGGTGCTCACAGCAAAAACACCTTAACAAGTCACTGCTTAGTTTGATGGACAATTTACAATCATGTGGAAGAATCTCTGTACCCATTATCTCTTATTGTTAACCCATGGGGCAATTCTAAAGGAACAGACAAAATTAACCTCAAGAGAATAAAGAATTTATCTAAAATGACTTACAAATTACAGAAAAGAGAGTAGATGTTGCTCCAACATGGCCGGAATGCCTGGCAACTGACAACTGCCCAACAGCCCCACCACATACGCAGAGGGTTCTAGTCCCTCTCTGGGAAAGCTGGAAAGCACCACATGAGTGTGAGGGGTGCTACAACTGATCT